>NC_079447.1:34451441-34726441 GCF_903798145.1 Danio aesculapii | reverse complement strand
TGATCTTTGTATTCTCAATAGTTGCTTCTTTTATACAAAAGTAAAGTTTAGCTATCAGAAAGCTTTGTTCTATTCTTGAACTCATGAGGTGAAAACCAAATTTTGAGAAGCTCAAAGGAAAAATGCTTTTTTTCTTCATAAAAGATCCACTAGAACTAAAATAACTTTAGAGAGCTGTGTAATATTTAAAATCAATCTCAGTACCCTCCTATGAAGAATATGAGGGGAAAATTTCCTTTTTTTTTTGGCATATTATTGTGAATTATATTAAAGAAGACCTGTGATTCATTTTGATGGAAGTGAGTCATTGTTGGATTCAGAAGCATCTCTGATGGATTTACTGAGTTTGTTCAGTGATGGATTTACCAAACTGAATTAAACAGGCAACTTGTGTATTTGTGAGTCTTTTTGAACGATTAATGAGTCAAAAGATTGATTTTGAATCTGACTGCACAACACACTTATGCTCACCAATTAGCATAACCAATTCCTTATTTAAGTATGTAATACTAGCATGTACTACTCCTCAGACCAGGTAACCTTTTTCAGTCTTTTTTGTTAGTGAGCCTGTGTGAATTGTAGTCTTAGTTTGCTGTTTTCACTGACAAGAGTGTCACTGTTATGTTCATTTTCTGCTGATTTCCAAATCTGCTTTAAAGTTAGATGTATTGTGCATTCAGGCATGCTGTTTTCCATATCTCATATATAACAAGTTACTGTACTGTTGTCTTTTTATCAGTTGAATCAGTCTGGTCATTTTCCTCTTGGATCAGCAAGCCATTTTTATCCACATAGTTGACACTCATTCTATTTAAACATGATTGTGTCTAAAAATCCCAGTAGATCAGCAGATTCTGAAACATCTAAGATGACTTAGATCTGAAATATCTAAATCAACCTTTCTGACAACAACAGTTATGCAACATTCAAAGTCACCTAAAATCAACTTTCTTCCTTATTCTAATGATCCTTCAGTGATCTTCATGGCCACATCTAGATGTCTAAATGCGATGCGTCGCTGCCACATTATAAGCTTTTTTTATTTTCATTAAGAAGCTGTTAAAAACACTAAAATTGCTGGGTTGACTGTTGCACCAAAACAAATCCTTCATGTTGTCCCAACACAAACCGATTGGAGTTCCCAGCTGGGTCAATTGGCTTTTATGTGTGGAGTTTGCATGTTCTCCTCGTGTTCGTGTGGGATTTCTTCGGGTGCTCTGTTTTCCCCCACAGTCCAAAGACATGCGCTATAGGTTAATTGAATAAACTAAATTGGCTGTATTTGAGTGTGTGTATGGGGGTTACTGGGTTGCAGCTGAAAGGGCATCTGTAAAACATGTGCTGGACTAGTTGGCGGTTCATTCAGCTGTGGTGACCGCTGAAATACTAAGCTGAAGGAAAATTAATGGTAACACTTTATTTTGATGGTCCATTTAAGCCTTAGTAGACTGTCTGCTTAACATCTGTTGATACCGCTCTTTCAACAGACATTTAACTGACTATAAGAAACTTTACAAGTACTAGTCAACTTACACTAACCCCAACCCTAACCCCAACCTAACAGTCTACTTATAATCTAATGAGAATTAGTTGGCATGTAGATGCAATGTAACTTAAATTCAACAAACGGACCATCAAAATAAAGTGTGACCAAATGAATGAATGAATAAATGAAATATATGTGGATTGAACTTAAAACCAATCAGTTCCAAAGAAATCCCTTGTTTTGGCTCAATTTAAACAGGTAGTTTGAACAACCAGCAAAAAGTCTGTTTTTGGAGTAAAGTACCTCAAACATAGTTGAACTGGTCTTATTTCCGCTGTGCTGCAGTACACACTGCATATTACTACCACAGTAAAGCAATCTGCTACAATCTCATATATAAATCTCTTAGATAAAACAGGAGTGAACAGATGACTCACACTAACACCCCAAATCAAATCCTCCTTCTTCCCAGCATCCAGCTAAGTCATTTATCATTTTAAATCAAACTATACTGTAGTTGATGACATTCACCTTCAGACATTTATGTTCCTCAAAGACAAGAACGAGGCTAATGATCCATGCACACACAGTAGATGTCTTTTTGGTATATTTAATCTTAAAATATCATAATCCTGGTGTCCTCATGTTTGCTTTTTTTGATACAACAGTAAAGTTTAGCTGTTCAGAAATCTTTGTTCTAGTTTTGAACTCATGAGGTGAAAACCAAATCTTGAGAAGCTCAAAGGAAAAATGCTTTTTTTTCCTAAAAGATCCGTTAGAACTGAAATAACTTTAGAGAGCTGTGAAATATTTAAAAGGATGATGTCACAGGCTTATTGGATTGGCTGTTAAGTGTGACATGGTTGGCGCTTCTTCAAAGACAAACACTCATACACAAGGACAAACTGAAACTCTCCCACCCAGTCTTTTGGTATATGGTTAAAACCAAATACTTGCCTGTGCGGTAACGGTAAACAGTGTAGGCAGTGGAGATTAGTGCTGTATTTACATTCTGCCTCATAACTCACTTCTAGCATGATGGTCATTCATTGTAGCATTACTGCAGATCTTACTGGAGACTTACTCAATACACCTGTGACTGTACTCAACATAACTAAAAAAACTTAAGGTGACAGTACGTTTAACATTTGCTCAACCTCAAATCAATTTAAAATTACATGACAAAGTTTTTGAATACTAGTAAAGAATCCTACTGACATTGCAATGTACACTTAAGTATATTAAAAGCAGTGTTTCTCAATCACGTTCCTGGAGGACTACCAGCTCTGCACATTTTCCATGTCTCCTTAACCGAACACACCTGATTCAGACCATCAGCTCATTAGCAGAGACTGAAAGACCTGCAATGGGTGTGACAGGAGACATCCAAAACATGCAGTGGTCCTCCAGGAATGTGGTTGAGAAACACTAATTTAAAGGGATAGTTCACCCAAAATGCTGGGTAATGACTTCCATAGTAGTACTAGTACATATAGTGTAGTAGTCAATGGGTACCATCAACGAGAATTATTTAAAATATCTCATTTTGTGTTCAACATAAGTAAAAAAATAAAAATAAAAATAAAAACTCAAACTGGTTTTAAACAAGTGAAAGTTTAGTATGCAAATTTTTGCTGTTCTATGCCTTTAAGAGAAAACAGAATGTTTTTAGACACTTAATGTCATGCATTCATGAATTTGTTATTAAGTGAACGTGTATTGGTAATTGAATATACTTGTTATTCAATTACCCAATCTTTTTAATTACTATTGAAATGTGGTTAAAGTGTACTGAGCAGCAATCAAGTCTGCTTTAATATAATTTTTGTTGAAACTTGGAAGAACTTGACAGTGCAGTTTCATTGGTTGACATTATATAATGCATCAGCTGACATGAACCAACATTGACCAATACAGAATATTTTTCTGCATTTATTTTGTTAGCATTACTAACTATTATTAATTAATATTGAGTTCGTTTACGGGCAATGCGGTGGTGCAGTAGGTAGTGCTGTCGCCTCACAGCAAGAAAGTCACTGGTTCGAGCCTCGGCTGGGTCAATTTCTGTGTGGAGTTTGCATGTTCTCCCCACGTTCACATGGGTTTCCTCCGGGTGCTCCTGTTTCCCCCACAGTCCAAAAACATGCGATACAGGTGAATTGGGTAGGCTAAATTGTCAATAGTGTATGAGTGTGAGAGAGTGTGTATGGATGTTTCCCAGAAATGGGTCGGGGCATCCGCTGCGTAAAACATATGCTGGATAAGTTGGCAGTTCATTCCGCTGTGGCGACGCCAGATTAATAATAGGACTAAGCCGAAATGAAAATGAATGAATCATTGATTGAGTACGTTTACATTGACACTAATAATCAAATTTTAATATGATTAAGACAACACTCTTGAAGCAGGGTGATAAGAAAAGAAGACACAATACAAGGAAATAAAAATTTTCTTAAATGGGGTTTTATCTGACTGCTGTTTGACAAAGAAAAGATTACAGTGGTCGAAGGGAGCACAGCGAAATAAGCTCTTTGAAAACAAGTTGTCTCAAAAATAAATGAAGCAAAAGTTACAGTAAACTTCAGGTTACCAAAATCTGTCACAAAGATCCAGAATCTTTATTTCCAAATTATTTCCACGACGATCGCAGCTTGTAACATACAGCTCACCACAATTCAAACATGGCCTCTGAAAAGGTAAAAGTGCCAAACTAAAAAGTCGACAAATTAAAAATGAAAGACCTGAAATTACATAAAACTTCAGAGGAAATGTGGATATCGTGGAGATACAATGACTTTAATCGAATTATGCTATATAACATGTAAAACAGGATCATGAAAGGAACATATGTAACTTATGTAAACACCTTAATCATATTATTGTCTTAATTAGATTTAGGCATATAATTTGATTACTAATCTTTTCTTGTAAACGTAGTTACTGAGCAAATGTAGTCCTCAAAGTGTACTTTAAAAAATATACTTTTAAAATTCGACATGCACTCCATAGGAACATAAAATAAAATAAAGTGTACTTCTTTTTTACTTGCAGTCTTTTGAATTTCAGTCTGCCTCTATAGAGCTATGGAAACATAATATATAAATCATGAGAATTACTTTTATGGTGCTTTTTTTATGATATTCTTTTGTCTATTTCGGATCTTTATAGCCCTGAACTGTCATAGTATGACAAGTGACAGTAATAAGTAGACATTTGCACCAAAATATTTGATAACGAATTTGAAAAAAAGCAACCCTACCTCTGAAATTTAGTGCAGCAAATTCAACATTTAATGGTTTAATCTCTTTTTCTCTGTGTCTGTCTTTTGTGTCAGGTTTTTGTCAGGCTTTTTTTTAAGGCTGAGCGCTGTGTGTACAGTGGGGTCTATAGAGACTGCCCAGTAATCCTGCTCTCTCTTAAGGCTCAGTCTGAATCTCAATAGGAATATAGGGGGCAGATTTACTACTAAATCCGTTGGTAAACATCGCACCGACGCTGCTCTCAGAGTACCAACAGGTCTCCTGTAATTGTTCTCTGTGTGTATTTGTGTGTGTCCGTGTGAGTGTGTATACAGCGGAGGGTGTTTCTTTGTTTGTTCTGGTGACTCACAGTTCTTGGCCCACTCGCTTATTGAGTTAGATGCTAGGCTAAGCTAATCTCTGCGAAGGAAAAACAAGCACACGGAGAAGCGGATTTGTTCTGCTTTTTCAGTTCTGCTGTTGTAGTGGAATTATGTGAGCCATGCAAGAAGGTTATGTGCCAGCATCATAGTAATATGCAAAATGTCCTAAAAGACATGGTAACCTAACATAATAGTGTTTATCCATTTATTTATTTTTTGCTACTGAATGCTAAGCTAGCAGGATAACAGATTGATGTATTGTACACATATTTACAAAAAGTATATAGGACAGTTAGGAAAAGTAATTAGAACATTTTTCCACCATAATTGTGATTTATTAACTTGTTTGAAGCTAAAAGATCGGTGTTGCGGTGTCTAAAAAAGGAATAAAAACACAAAAAAAGGAAAGCACATTTGTTTGTTGATTATTTGTAAAATTACATTCCTCTAAATGATTCCTCTAAATTAATTCTGTAAATTAATCATTCCTCCACATGATTGTTGCTCTATAAAAATAGGACATTTTTGATTTCATATGAACTATGATTTCACATCATATTTTATATGGTTATAGGCAGTGTTGGAAAGTTACTTTTAAAAGTGAACAATTACAATATTGAGCTACTCCCCAAAAAAGTAACTAGTTGTGATACTTAGTTATGGTGGCTTGAAAAGCCAGCATACTGTTATCTATCTTAAACTTATTATGGTGGCTTGAAAAGCCAGCATATTGTTATCTATCTTAAACTTATTATTATTATGGTGGCTTGAAAAGCCAGCATACTGTTATCTATCTTAAACTTATTATTCTTCTTCTTCTTCTTCTTCTTCTTCTTCTTCTTCTTCTTCTTCTTCTTCTTCTTCTTCTTCTTCTTATTCTTCTGAGACTAATTTCTAAGTGTATCTCCTCCTAGGCCTTTCAAGCTACATACTTCAAACTTTCGTCAAACCTTCAAACTGGTCTGACTCGGGTTGCTATATCTTTTCTAACTGCTCCGACCTTGGGTTTTCCGAAAAACGACCCAGAAAAATCCCAAAAGTCCCATTGACTTAACATTGGGTCAAACTTTGTGAGCTCATAACTCTGCATCAGACTGTCCTACAGACTTCTAACTGGACTCATTTAACTCAGTCTAGCCAGCAGCCAATAACTGATGACTTTTTAACTTACTAGCCACTCCCTAGCAACCACTTACAGCACCCTAGCAACTGTCCCATAGACTTCCATTGTAAAAGACTCCCATTTACTTAACATTGGATCAACCTTTGTGAGCTCATAACTCTGCATCAGACTGTCCTACAGACTAGAGTCTGGCCTCATTCAACTCAGTCTAGCCAGCAGCCAATCACTGATTACCTTTAAACTTACTAGCCACTCCCTAGCAACCAATTTCAGCACCCTAGCAACTGTCCCAGAGACTGTGACTAGCTATTCTAACACACGCTAAAAGTTTTAACATCCTACTGACATGCTAATCTTGCTAGAAAGGTGCTAGCAACACGATAGTGACATGCTAGTCATGCTAGTAACATGCTAATTCATGCTAGAATCATGCTAACAACATGCTAATTCATGCTAGAAACAAGCTGATTCATGCTAGAATCATGCTAGTAACATGCTAGTTACATGCTAATTAATGCTAGAATCATGCTAGTTACATGCTAATTCATGCTAGAAACATGCTAATTCATGCTAGAATCATGCTAACAACATGCTAATCCATGCTAGAATCATGCTAGTAACATGCTAATTCATGCTAGAATCATGCTAGTAACATGCCATTTCATGCTAGAATCATGCTAATAACATGCTAATTCATGCTAGAATCATGCTAGTAACACGCTAATTCATGCTAGAATCATGCTAATAACATGCTAATTCATGCTAGAATCATGCTAGTAACATGCTAATTCATGCTAGTAACATGCTAATTCATGCTAGAATCATGCTAGTAACACGCTAATTCATGCTAGAATCATGCTAATAACATGCTAATTCATGCTAGAAACATGCTAGTAACATGCTAATTCATGCTAGAATCATGCTAGTAACATGCTAATTCATGCTAGAAACATGTTAGTAACATGCTAATTCATGCTAGAATCATGCTAGTAACATGCTAGAATCATGCTAATAACATGCTAATTCATGCTAGAAACATGCTAATTCATGCTAGAATCATGCTAATAACATGCTAATTCATGCTAGAATCATGCTAGTAACACGCTAATTCATGCTAGAATCATGCTAATAACATGCTAATTCATGCTAGAATCATGCTAGTAACATGCTAATTCATGCTAGAATCATGCTAGTAACATGCTAATTCATGCTAGAATCATGCTAATAACATGCTAATTCATGCTAGAATCATGCTAGTAACACGCTAATTCATGCTAGAATCATGCTAATAACATGCTAATTCATGCTAGAATAATGCTAGTAACACGCTAATTCATGCTAGAATCATGCTAATAACATGCTAATTCATGCTAGAATCATGCTAGTAACACGCTAATTCATGCTAGAATCATGCTAATAACATGCTAATTCATGCTAGAATCATGCTAGTAACATGCTAATTCATGCTAGAATCATGCTAATAACATGCTAATTCATGCTAGAATCATGCTAGTAACATGCTAATTCATGCTAGAAACATGCTAGTAACATGCTAATTCATGCTAGAATCATGCTAGTAACATGCTAATTCATGCTAGAAACATGTTAGTAACATGCTAATTCATGCTAGAATCATGCTAGTAACATGCTAGAATCATGCTAATAACATGCTAATTCATGCTAGAAACATGCTAATTCATGCTAGAATCATGCTAATAACATGCTAATTCATGCTAGAGACATGCTAGTAACATGCTAATTAATGCTAGAAACATGCTAGAAACATGCTAATTCATGCTAGAATCATGCTAGTAACATGCTAATTCATGCCAGAAACATGCTAGTAACATGCTAATTCATGCTAGAATCATGCTAGTAACATGCTAATACATGCTAGAATCATGCTAATAACATGCTAATTCATGCTAGAAACATGCTAGTAACATGCTATTTCATGCTAGAATCATGCTAGTAACATGCTAATTCATGCTAGAATCATGCTAGTAACATGCTAATTCATGCTAGAATCATGCTAGTAACATGCTAATTCATGCTAGAATCATGCTAGTAACATGCTAATTCATGCTAGAATCATGCTAGTTACATGCTAATTCATGCTAGAAACATGCTAGTAACATGCTAATTCATGCTAGAATCATGCTAGTAACATGCTAATTCATGATAGAATCATGCTAATAACATGCTAATTCATGCTAGAAACATGCTAATTCATGCTAGAATCATGCTAATAACATGCTAAATCATGCTAGAAACATGCTAGTAACATGCTAATTCATGCTAGAAACATGCTAGTAACATGCTAATTTATGCTAGAATCATGCTAGTAACATGCTAATTCATGCTAGAATCATGCTAGTAACATGCTAATTCATGCTAGAAACATGCTAGTAACATGCTAATTCATGCTAGAATCATGCTAGTAACATGCTAATTCATGATAGAATCATGCTAATAACACGCTAATTCATGCTAGAAACATGCTAATTCATGCTAGAATCATGCTAATAACATGCTAAATCATGCTAGAATCATGCTAGTAACATGCTAATTCATGCTAGAAACATGCTAGTAACATGCTAATTTATGCTAGAATCATGCTAGTAACATGCTAATTCATGCTAGAAACATGCTAGTAACATGCTAATTCATGCTAGAAACATGCTAGTAACATGCTAATTCATGCTAGAATCATGCTAATTCATGCTAGAAACATGCTAGTTACATGCTAATTCATGCTAGTTACATGCTAATTCATGCTAGAATCATGCTAGTAACATGCTAATTCATACTAGAAACATGCTAGTAACATGCTAGTAACATGCTAGTAACATGCTAGAATCATGCTAGAAACATGCTAATTCATGTTAACAACATGCTAATTCATGCTAGAAACATGCCAGTAACATGCTAATTCATGCTAGAATCATGCTAGTAACATGCTAATTCATACTAGAATCATGCTAACAACATGCTAATTCATGCTAGAAACATGGTAGTAACATGCTAATTCATGCTAGAATCATGCTAGTTACATGCTAATTCCTGCTAGAATCATGCTAATAACATGCTAATTCATGCTAGAATCATGCTAGTAACATGCTAATTCATGCTATAATCATGCCAGTAACATGTTAATTCATGCTAGAATCATGCTAATAACATGCTAATTCATGCTAGAATCATGCTAATTCATGCTAGAAAAATGCTAGTAACATGCTAATTAATGCTAGAATCATGCTAATTGATGTTAGCAACTGCTTAGCAACCACTCAGAATACTTTAGCAACCGCCTAGCAACAACCTAGAAACATGCTAACATATATGTACTTATCTATGCCGACTGTTTCAAACTTCATAAAAACTGCTTCAGTTATTTACACTTTAAAACGACTTCAAACTTTTAGACTCGGCTTTTCAAGCCACCATAAAGTTTGTCCTCAAACTTTAATATCTAGTTATGGTGGCTTGAAAAGCCAGCATACTGTTATCTATCTTAAACTTATTATTATTCTTCTTCTTCTTCTGAGACTAATTTCTAAGTGTATCTCCTCCTAGGCCTTTCAAGCTACATACTTCAAACTTTCGTCAAACCTTCGAACTGGTCTGACTCGGGTTGCTATATCTTTTCTAACTGATCCGACCTTGGGTTTTCCGAAAAACGACCCAGAAAAATCCCAAAAGTCCCATTGACTTAACATTGGGTCAAACTTTGTGAGCTCATAACTCTGCATCAGACTGTCCTACAGACTTCTAACTGGACTCATTTAACTCAGTCTAGCCAGCAGCCAATAACTGATGACTTTTTAACTTACTAGCCACTCCCTAGCAACCAATTACAGCACCCTAGCAACTGTCCCATAGACTTCCATTGTAAAAGACTCCCATTTACTTAACATTGGATCAACCTTTGTGAGCTCATAACTCTGCATCAGACTGTCCTACAGACTAGAGTCTGGCCTCATTCAACTCAGTCTAGCCAGCAGCCAATCACTGATTACCTTTAAACTTACTAGCCACTCCCTAGCAACCAATTTCAGCACCCTAGCAACTGTCCCAGAGACTGTGACTAGCTATTCTAACACACGCTAACAGTTTTAACATCCTACTGACATGCTAATCTTGCTAGAAAGGTGCTATCAACACGATAGTGACATGCTAGTCATGCTAGTAACATGCTAATTCATGCTAGAATCATGCTAACAACATGCTAATTCATGCTAGAAACAAGCTGATTCATGCTAGAATCATGCTAGTAACATGCTAGTTACATGCTAGTTAATGGTAGAATCATGCTAATTCATGCTAGAATCATGCTAACAACATGCTAATTCATGCTAGAAACAAGCTGATTCATGCTAGTAACATGCTAGTTACATGCTAATTAATGCTAGAATCATGCTAGTTACATGCTAATTCATGCTAGAAACATGCTAATTCATGCTAGAATCATGCTAACAACATGCTAATTCATGCTAGAAACATGCTAGTAACATGCTAATTCATGCTAGAAACATGCTAGTAACATGCTAGAATCATGCTAGTAACATGTTAATTCATGCTAGTAACATGCTAATTCATGCTAGAATCATGCTAGTAACATGCTAATCCATGCTAGAATCATGCTAGTAACATGCTAATTCATGCTAGAATCATGCTAGTAACATGCTAATTCATGCTAGAATCATGCTAGTAACATGCTAATTCATGCTGGTAACATGCTAGTAACATGCTAATTCATGCTAGAAACATGCTAGTAACATGCTAATTCATGCTAGAATCATGCTAGTAACATGCTAATTCATGCTAGAATCATGCTAATAACATGCTAATTCATGCTAGAAACATGCTAATTCATGCTAGAATCATGCTAATAACATGCTAATTCATGCTAGAAACATGCTAGTAACATGCTAATTAATGCTAGAAACATGTTAGTAACATGCTAATTCATGCTAGAATTATGCTAGTAACATGCTAATTCATGCTAGAAACATGCTAGTAACATGCTAATTCATGCTAGAATCATGCTAGTAACATGCTAATTCAT
The DNA here is from genome assembly GCF_903798145.1 of Danio aesculapii. Lineage (NCBI taxonomy): Eukaryota > Metazoa > Chordata > Actinopteri > Cypriniformes > Danionidae > Danio > Danio aesculapii. Next base: position 34,715,142 of record NC_079447.1, on the reverse strand, counting down.
GCTAGAATCATGCTAATAACATGCTAATTCATGCTAGAAACATGCTAGTAACATGCTAATTCATGCTAGAATCATGCTAGTTACATGCTAATCCATGCTAGAATCATGCTAGTAACATGCTAATTCATGCTAGAATCATGCTAGTAACATGCTAATTCATGCTAGAATCATGCTAATAACATGCTAATTCATGCTAGAATCATGCTAGTAACATGCTAATTCATGCTAGAATCATGCTAGTAACATAATAATTCATGCTAGAAACATGCTAGTAACATGCTAATTCATGCTAGAATCATGCTAGTAACATGCTAATTCATGCTAGAATCATGCTAATAACATGCTAATTCATGCTAGAATCATGCTAATAACATGCTAATTCATGCTAGAATCATGCTAGTAACATACTAATTCATGCTAGAAACATGCTAGTAACATGCTAATTCATGCTAGAATCATGCTAGTAACATGCTAATTCATGCTAGAATCATGCTAATAACATGCTAATTCATGCTAGAATCATGCTAATAACATGCTAAATCATGCTAGAAACATGCTAGAAACATGCTAGTAACATGCTAATTCATGCTAGAAACATGCTAGTAACATGCTAATTCATGCTAGAATCATGCTAGTAACATGCTAATTCATGCTAGAAACATGCTAGTAACATGCTAACTCATGCTAGAAACATGCTAATTCATGCTAGAATCATGCTAATTCATGCTAGAAACATGCTAGTAACATGCTAATTCATGCTAGAAACATGTTAGTAACATGCTAATTCATGCTAGAATCATGCTAATTTATGTTAGAATCATGCTAGTTACTTGCTTATTCATGCTAGTAACATGCTAATTCAGACTCGGCTTTTCAAGCCACCATAAAGTTTGTCCTCAAACTTTAATATCTAGTTCTTCTTCTTCTTCTTCTTCTTCTTCTGAGACTAATTTCTAAGTGTATCTCCTCCTAGGCCTTTCAAGCTACATACTTCAAACTTTCGTCAAACCTTCGAACTGGTCTGACTCGGGTTGCTATATCTTTTCTAACTGATCCGACCTTGGGTTTTCCGAAAAACGACCCAGAAAAAACCCAAAAGTCCCATTGACTTAACATTGGGTCAAACTTTGTGAGCTCATAACTCTGCATCAGACTGTCCTACAGACTTCTAACTGGACTCATTTAACTCAGTCTAGCCAGCAGCCAATAACTGATGACTTTTTAACTTACTAGCCACTCCCTAGCAACCACTTACAGCACCCTAGCAACTGTCCCATAGACTTCCATTGTAAAAGACTCCCATTTACTTAACATTGGATCAACCTTTGTGAGCTCATAACTCTGCATCAGACTGTCCTACAGACTAGAGTCTGGCCTCATTCAACTCAGTCTAGCCAGCAGCCAATCACTGATTACCTTTAAACTTACTAGCCACTCCCTAGCAACCAATTTCAGCACCCTAGCAACTGTCCCAGAGACTGTGACTAGCTTTTCTAACACATGCTAACAGTTTAAACTTCCTACTGACATGCTAATCTTGCTAGAAAGGTGCTAGCAACACGATAGTGACATAATAGTCATGCTAGTAACATGCTAATTCATGCTAGAATCATGCTAACAACATGCTAATTCATGCTAGAAACAAGCTGATTCATGCTAGAATCATGCTAGTAACATGCTAGTTACATGCTAATTAATGCTAGAATCATGCTAGTTACATGCTAATTCATGCTAGAAACATGCTAGTAACATGCTAATTCATGCTAGAATCATGCTAGTAACATGCTAATCCATGCTAGAATCATGCTAGTAACATGCTAATTCATGCTAGAATCATGGTAGTAACATGCTAATCCATGCTAGAATCATGCTAGTAACATGCTAATTCATGCTAGAATGATGCTAAAAACATGCTGATTCATGCTAGAATCATGCTAACAACATGCTAATTCATGCTAGAAACATGCTAGTAACATGCTAATTCATGCTATAAACATGCTAGTTACATGCTAATTCATGCTAGAATCATGCTAGTAACATGCTAATTCATGCTAGAAACATGCTAGTAACATGCTAATTCATGCTAGAATCATGCTAGTTACATGCTAATCCATGCTAGAATCATGCTAGTAACATGCTAATTCATGCTAGAATCATGCTAGTAACATGCTAATTCACGATAGAATCATGCTAGTAACATGCTAATTCATGCTAGTAACATGCTAATTCATGCTAGAATCATGCTAATAACATGCTAATTCATGCTAGAATAATGCTAGTAACATGCTAATTCATGCTAGAAACATGCTAGTTACATGCTAATTCATGCTAGAATCATGCTAGTAACATGCTAATTCATGCTAGAATCATGCTAGTAACATGCTAATTCATGCTAGAATCATGCTAATAACATGCTAATTCATGCTAGAATCATGCTAGTAACATGCTAATTCATGCTAGAATCATGCTAGTAACATGCTAGAAACATGCTAGTAACATGCTAAATTATGCTAGATTCATGCTAGTAACATGCTAATTCATGCTAGAAACATGCTAGTAACATGCTAATTCATGCTAGAATCATGCTAGTAACATGCTAATTCATGCTAGAATTATGCTAATAACATGCTAATTCATGCTAGAAACATGCTAATTCATGCTAGAATCATGCTAGTAACATGCTAATTCATGCTAGAAACATGCTAGTAACATGCTAATTCATGCTAGAATCATGCTAGTTACATGCTAATCCATGCTAGAATCATGCTAGTAACATGCTAATTCATGCTAGAATCATGCTAGTAACATGCTAATTCATGCTAGAAACATGCTAGTAACATGCTAATTCATGCTAGAATCATGCTAATAACATGCTAATTCATGCTAGAATCATGCTAGTAACATGCTAATTCATGCTAGAATCATGCTAGTAACATGCTAATTCATGCTAGAAACATGCTAGTAACATGCTAATTCATGCTAGAATCATGCTAGTAACATGCTAATTCATGCTAGAATCATGCTAATAACATGCTAATTCATGCTAGAAACATGCTAATTCATGCTAGAAGCATGCTAATAACATGCTAAATCATGCTAGAAACATGCTAGTAACATGCTAATTCATGCTAGAAACATGCTAGTAACATGCTAATTCATGCTAGAATCATGCTAGTAACATGCCAATTCATGCTAGAAACATGCTAGTAACATGCTAACTCATGCTAGAAACATGCTAGTAACATGCTAATTCATGCTAGAATCATGCTAATTCATGCTAGAAACATGCTAGTAACATGCTAATTCATGCTAGAATCATGCTAGTTACATGCTAATTTATGTTAGAATCATGCTAGTTACTTGCTAATTCATGCTAGTAACATGCTAATTCAGACTCGGCTTTTCAAGCCACCATAAAGTTTGTCCTCAAACTTTAATATCTAGTTACTTTTTATGGTAAGTAATGTGCTCTGCAATTAACAGCACACTGTAACCTTCATTTATCTTTATATTCTAAAAATATATATTTTAGGTTAATATAATAATATAAGGTTCAGATTGTTGAAAGTTAAAGCAATGTGTTTGCTACTTTGGTAACATTTGTCTTAATTAAAATCAGTCCATTAAGACAATCCCCTTTTCCTTTTCTTCGATGCGTTCAATGAGCATATTCTGTCATTGAATGCGTGATTCATTGTAACTACTTTAATTTTACTTCAGCAATTTATTTTTTAAAAGCTGAATAATTTTTTTTTAAAGTAACTCAAATATTATTATGTTTTATTTGAAAGTAATACTTTACTTGTTACTTAGAAAAGTAATGTTATTACATATTTCGCGTTACTTTTAATGCTTTACCCCCAACACTGGTTATAGGTGGGTATATTAGAGTTATTTAATGTTAATGTTATTTCATGTTATGTTATTGAAATATTTCACTGTACTTTATTTTTACTAGGATTTTTTTCTATTAATGTAAGGTTAAAATGAATCTGTACCATCTAAAATGCTGCTACTTTTTCGCTAATGTTTTTTTTTTTTTGCTTTTTAATATCGACACTTTAGAATTATAAGGTTCTATCTGACATTTTTGTCAAAATTGAGTTGTTAACATATTCTTATTAAATGACAACGTATTTACATTGTGATGTTTTTAAGTTGTTAACATTTTAAGACTTTTTATTAAAATACAAAAAAGGTTTTATCTACAAAGTTGAACTCTAGCTTGGCTCTACACGTAAATATACGCAGTACATATGTAATTACAAACTTTATTTTGGATGTAATTACTATTGGAAGTAATTATTATCATTACATATTAATTACTATGTCTTGTAGTTGCATCCAAGATAATTTTATAAATGTAAACATTTCTTTGTATATTGCATATACAGTGTTTGTTTATTTATAGTTGTATACATAAATATACACAGTGTGTATGTAAGTACAAACTTTTATCTTGTGTAATTACTGTGTCGGTACATTGTATTTACTATGTCAAAACATTGCTATTACATTGTAATTACATCCAAGATAATATTTATAAGCCTAAATGTTTCTTTGTATATTTCATGGACAGTAGGTGGTTATCTATAGTTGTATTTGTAAATATACACAGTACACATGTATTACAAACTTAACTACTATCTTATTACATTGTATTTGCATTGTTATTGCGTTGTAATTACATCCAAGATAATATTTCTACATAAATATACACAGTATATATGTAATTACATTGCAGTTATATCCAAGATCATATTTATAAATTTAAATGTTTCCTTGTCTATTGCATGTACAATATGTGGTTATCTATAGTTGTATTTGTAAATATACACAGTACACATGTATTACAAACTTAATTACTATCTCATTACATTGTATTTGCATTGTTATTGCATTGTAATTACATCCAAGATAATATTTATAAACAAACTTTTCTTTGTATATTTCACATACAGTATTTGTGTATTTATACATAAATATATACAGTACATATGTAACCACAAACTTTTATCTTGTGTGCAATTACTGTGTCGGTACTTTGTAATTACTATGTCATTGCATTGCTATTTAAAGTATGTATGTAATTACATCCAAGATAATATTTATAACCATATATATCTTTGTATTTTTCAAATACTGGACTTGTGTATTTATATGTAAATATTGGAAGTACATTTGTAGTTATAAACTTTTATTTTGGATGTAATGAGGTTGTAATTACATTGTTACTAGATTGTTAAAACATTGTAATAACACCTGAGATTTAGTTTGAAATTACAAACTTGTCTTGTGTGCAATTACTGTATCGTTACATTGTAGTTACATCCAAGAAAATATTTATAAACATAATATACCTTTGTATATTGCATGTTCAATATTTGTTTATTTATGGTTGTATGCTTAAATATACACAGAACACATGTAAACTTGTACAAACTTTTATCTTGTGTGCAATTACTGTGTTGGTACATTGTAATTACTATGTCACACACAAGTAACTACAAACCTAAATAATATGTCATTACATTGTAAATACAACGCTATTGCATTGTAATTACGTCCAAGATAATTTTTTTTATAAACTTAAATGTTTCTTTGTATATTTCATGTGCAGAATTTGTTTACACATAAATAATTGCAGCGCATATGTAATTACAAACTTTTATTTTGGATGTAATTACTATGTAATAACATTGTAACTACATTGTTATAACATTGTAATAAATTACATTGTTATTACAAAAATGTAAAATGTAATTACAAACTTTTACATTGGATGTAATTACTAATTATAAATATAAATAATTATTTGTATATTGCATGTATATTGCATACTTAAATATACACAGTACACATGTAATTACAAACTTTTATCTTGTGTGCAATTACTGTGTCGGTATATTGTAACTACTATGTCTTTACTATTATGTTATGTAATTACATCCAAGATGATATTTACAAACAAATGTTTCTTTGTATTTTTAAAGTCCTGGATTTGTGTATTTATATGTAAATATACAGAGCACATATGTAATATGTTATTACAAACTTGTCTTGTGTGGAATTACAGTGTCGTTACATGTAATTACTATAACTATCATATAATTTGTATTTACATTGTAGTTACATTTAAAACAATATTGATAAATGTAAATGTTTATTTGTATATTACATGTACAATATTTGGTTATCTATAGTTGTATACGTAAATATACACAGTACACATGTCAATACAAACTTAATTAGTGTCATTGCATTGTAATTACATTGCTATTGCATTGTCATTACATCCAAAATAATATTTATAAACTCAAATGTTTCTTTGTATATTTCACGTACTGTATTTTTTTATTTATACGTAAATATACGCAGTACTACAAACATTTATTATGGATTTAATTGTTATGTAGTAACATTGTATTTACTACATTGTTATAACATTGTAATTGTGTTATACCATTGAACTATGTAATTATAAACTTTTATATTCGATGTATTTACTATGTCATTACTTTGTAATTACATTGTAATTACATCTCAAAATAAACATTTATAAATTTAAATGTTTCTTAGTATATTGCATGTATGATATGTGGTTATATATAGTTGTATTCATAAATATACACAGTACACATGTAACTACAAACTTAATTACTATGTCATTACGTTGTAATTGCATTGCTATTGCATTGTGGTTACATCCGAGATAATATTTATAAGCTTAAATGTTTCTTTGTATATTTAATTTACAGTATTTGTGTATTTATATGTAAATATACGTAGTACATATGTAACTGCAAACTTTTATTTTAAATGTAATTACTCTGTATAGTATTATAGTATTTGTTTATTTATAGTTGTATACGTAAATATACACAGTACACATGTATCTACAAACGTTTATCTTGTGTGCAATTACTGTGTCGTTACATTGTAGTTAATATGTCATAACAATAAAGAACAATAAACATATTGCCTACATCTGCATCTGAGTCTAAAATCTGATATATGACTAAATTACATACATGACAATCCATTTCATAGTTGAATTTTACATAATTAAAATGTACTTCAACAAAAGGAAATACTATATATATACCAACTTTTTTGTTCAGTTGAAATTTGGCCATCATTGTCAGTGTTATTATTCAACTTTATGCAGTTATTGTGATTATTTAAAAAAAAAAACTTAACAACTGATTATTAATTTCTTGTCTGGTATGGGGTTTTTTTTAGGGGTGAGGGGTCATTGAGGACTTTGAATATTAAAAAAAGAAAAAAAAGTTTGGGAACCACTGACATAGTATAATAAAAAATTGTCCACTTTTAACAGCATCTCGAATGTTGATCTTTAATAACCAGCACAGACGCGATGTTTAACATGTCTGTTCCTCATCAGCGCAGTGGACGTCAGATGCTTCAGAGAAATGCATTAAACTCTTATCAGCGGAGAATGTGGTGTTAATTCAGGGTGTCTGAGCGGGAGATTAGGAGGAGATGGAGCGGGGCTTTAGGGTGAGCAGGAGGACAGGAGGGGTGCAGCGGGCCCAAATTCCAGGGATGCCTACTGGATCAGGGACGAAGGCTGCTGTGTTTGGATATGGATCAGCAGCAGTTGCACAGGCCTGGGACCCGTGTCCATCTGCTCCACTTCAGATGAACAAATCCACTTACAGCCTTTAATAACGCTGCATCATCGGGCATGATAACACACGTCTTATGAATCCAGTGGAAAACTAATATCATTTGACTCATGTTGACGGGCTAGGTTTCAGTGCAAATGAAGGTGACATCATTGTGATCTCCTCCCAGATTTATAGGACATCCTCACGCAAATATGCATCCTCAGAAAGACTCTTGAATACATACATACAAATCGAAGGGTGAGATGAGAGTGGTCAGCGGCTTTCAGAAGGATAATGGAAACACAGAGGGAGATGGGAAGAAAAGATGCTGATGGGAGAGAATGATATGTGATGGATATAAACACGGGCTTTCAGGTATATGCGCCAGAGACCACTGCACATGGTGGACTTCTAAAATGAGAGAGTCCTCTGTTTGCCTTTGGTTTTCTTTGGTCTAATGTAAATTCACATTCTCTTTGATGTTTGTGGGTTGAAGGGGTTTATAGAATAACATTTGCCTTGCACTGTAAACAAAAAAGCAGGGCTATAATATTTGTGTGTTTTTTTTAGCTAAATATTTATTTGCTACCAGTTTACATCTATCTAAAGTTTATATTTCTTTATAGATTATGCTTTATAAAGATTTTTTGTTTATTTATTTATTTATTGTAAGAGAGAGAGAGAGAGAGAGAGAGAGAGAGAGAGAGAGAGAGAGAGAGAGAGAGAGAGAGAGAGACGATAAGAACAGTTAATTTTATTCAGCAAGAAATAATTTATTAAAAGATATATGTAGAAAATTACAGTAAAAAGGATTTCTGGTTCAAATAATTTTTCAAATCAATTTTTTTATTTATCAAAACATTTCTAAATAAATACTATATACACTTACCGGCCACTTTATTAACTACACTTTACTAGTACCAGGTTGGACCCCCTTTTGCCTTCAGAACTGCCTTAATCCTTGTATAGATTCAACAAGGTGGAAATATGGAAATATGAAATACTGGAAATATTCCTCAGAGATTTTGGTCATTATTGACATGATAGCATCACGCAGTTGCTGCAGATTTGTCAGCTCCCGTTCCACCATATCCCAAAGGTGCTCAATTGGATTGAGTCTGGTGACTCTGGAGGTCATTTGAGTACAATGAACTCATTGTCATGTTCAAAAAACCAGTCTGAGATGATTTGTGCTTTCTGACATGGCGCGTTATCCTGCTGGAAGTAGCCATCAGAAGATGGATACACTGTGGACTTAAAGGGATGGACATGGTCAGAATCAATACTCAGGTAGGCTGTGGCATTGACACCATGCTCAATTGATACTAATAGGCCCAAAGTGTGCCAAGAAAATATCGCACACATTACACCACCACCAGCAGCCTGAACCAATGATACAAGGCAGGATGGATCAATGCTTTCATGTTGTTGATGCCAAATTCTGACCCTACCATCCGAATGTCACAGCAGATATCAAGACTCATCAGACCAGGCAACGTTTTTCCAATCTTCTATTGTCTAATTTTGGTGAGTCTGTGTGAATTGTAGCCTCAGTTTCCTGTTCTTAGCTGACAGGAGTGGCACCCGGTGTGGTTTTCAGCTGCTGTAGCCCATCCGCCTCAAGGTTCGGCGTGTTGTCCATTCAGAGATGCTATTCAGCATACCTTGGTTGCAACGAATGGTTGTTTGAGTTACTGTTCTCTTTCTATCAGCTCCAGTTAATCACACCATTCTCCTCTGACCTCTGACATCAGTAAGGCATTTGCGGCCACAGAACTGTCGCTCACTGGATATTCTGACTTTTTCTGACCATTCTCTGTAAACCTTAGAGATGGCTGTGCGTGAAAATCCCAGTAAATCAGTAGTTTCTGAAATACTCAAACCAGTCTGGCACCATCAACCATGCCATGTTCAAAGTCACTTAAATCACCTTTCTTCCCCATTCTGATGCTCGGTTTGAACTGCAGCAGATGGTCTTGACCATGTCTACATGCCTAAATGCATTGAGTTGCTGCCATATAATTGGCTGATTAGAAATTTGCATTAATGAGCAGTTGGACAGGTGTACCTAATAAAGTGGCCAGTAAGTGTTTTTAAAATAATGTTTAAGCAAATAGTTTGTCCATATTTTACCCAGATTTTAACAGTTTCTGAAGGATCATGTGACACTAACTGAAGTAATGGCTGTTGAATTAAATACATTTAAAAATAAATATCTATAAATTACATAGAATTATTTCCAAATATTACTTTTTTATTGTATTTTTCATCAAATTAAAGCAACTCTGGTAAGGGAGTTATGTTTAAAGCATTGGAAAGTAGTGTATTCTGTAACATTTCGTTTACATTATTTCCAAAATAAGAAATATCTCTATTATTTGTTTCTACTCACTGCTGTTATTAATAGCATTTTGTATTAAGTGTTTCCACATTTTCTTTCTTGTATCCTCAGAGAAAACGTCCCTGCCAGAATCTCATTTCTGCTCTTGTGTCCTTGCTGCTCAAACTCGCTTTCACATCTCAGTGATGTAGCATCTAATTGATTATTCATTACAGTACCGGCAGGTAACTGCATACAGATACTGTATACAGAAATAGAACTAGTGACACAGATATGCCAGTTTCCTCTCTGTATTGGACATAATTGCACAAAGTCCAAAGACAATACCTTTACACAAGCACATTTTCCGTGTTGGCTTTGCACGTGGATCCGGGTGTGTGTTTTTGTGTGTTTGATTTTGTGCCTTTATTCTGTGTGCGCGTGTGTGTAGGTTATGGTTTAGAGAGGGAGAACAGACTCTGTATAAATTGCTGAGAGACACACCTCGTGATCGGTAGCTGAATGCATATTGTTTCTTGGTATATTCAACAGAATTTGTGAGGAATTAAACAAACATTATTTAAACTAAGGATTCCACAAAGCGGGTTTGCTATCAGTCACTTAGAAGAACCGTTCTGGTTCCTTAAAGAGCCATTCAGAGAATAGTTCTTAAAAAGAACCACTTTTTGTGTAAAGAATGTTTTGATGATCTAAAAAACCTTTTCCCGCTTAAATGTTCTATTATTTTTTCTTGGAACTCTCAATGCCAACAACTATTCACAAATGAGCTCATAAAATAACCACTTTTTTCTTAGTATAAATATATTTTGATAATTAAAAAAAAAATTTTGATAGAACTTATTTGTACAACCTTAAAGGTTGTGTGATGTTAAATGTTTTACATGGAAACATCAATGTCAATAAAGCTGCTTTATTCTTATTAAACAGTGTAGGTTTTATCACACGTCAAATACTTTACCCTTTATAAATAGAATGCTGGGTTGAGTTGCCTTGTATTTCACACTGCTCATGTTTTACCTGGGGTTAAAAAAGAATCCTGGGTATTCATACATTTCAAGCTCTGCAGTCCTTAAGCAAACTCCTACTTCAGAGCAGGTTCTATCCCAGTACAACAGGAGCTGCAGTGATGTAAGTATGCTAATTAGGTAAATGTATGCTATATGTAACATGTGCACAGTATTTTAAAGTTTTATAAGTCATGCACATTCAGAAAGTTACTTTTAGCCATTTTACCTCTTTTCTTTGACTGTGGTTTTGTGTTCATTTTTCATTAAAGAGATGTAGCTCTATAAGATTTTATAGGTGATTTAGCTCTCCTTTTTGCTGTTTCAATCACATATCTTATTCATACAAACAGTGTACATTCCATCTTAGTTATTACAATTACAATGCTTCAATTACGTCTTGTATCCATCACTAGAAAGTTCCTTGTTGGTGCAAATCCAACTGGTCTGATGGGGGAATTAGTTTTCGAGGAACTGGGCTTAGTTGTTAGTTCCTCGTGTAACTACTAGGCAAAAAAATAACATTAACACTGCATTTTTAGGCACTGTGTTTGGGGATTCACAAACTGAAAGCTCTTTCTTTACAACTCTGATTAAAAAGTGCACTGTAAAAAAAAATTGAAGGCAACCAGCTTCAGGGCATTTTTGAGTTGACTCAACTTTCCTTAATAAACTATGACAGTTCGCATTCATTAAAAAGTAAGAATGAATAATAAATTCATATGAAACAGTCCCTTACGTTGCGTCTTTAGTTTCCGGCTCGGGCAAGGGCCGGTCAACCGAACTGTGCCTGAGCCCGACTCAAAGCACTCACACTTGTCAAATGAACCAGGAAACACACCTGGGAATAGTTTGGATAGCATAGTGTGAGTGCACCCTAAGAACAATCAGGTATTTTCTTGTGAGCCTGATATGAGCACAGGATGACTACAAACCATTCTCAACCATGGTTAGACAAGCACGCTGAGCCGTGCTGATAGAGTGTATGCGCATGTGACATTGCTACACTACTCTGCTGGATGCCAATTTCTCCATAGTGGAAGCATGCTATTTCTTTTTTTAGTTATTTAAAGAGGTAAATATCTGCTCAAACTGAGGGCCAAAAACAGAAATAACAAATCATCAATCATTTCGCTATTTACATTACATTTGCATTACCAAGGCATCAATTGACACTTTTTTATTACATTCCAAAAAGCTTAATTATCAGCACCACTGTGGAAAATAAAAACCATATCTGTGGTGACTGACATGGATTTGCATGAAATGGAACGGTTAAGCATAGGGAACTGTTTGGAGCGATAGTGGAAAAGTGGCTTCTGATGCCTCTATTGAACTATTATGGGCAACTCTAATGAGTACAAAAAATGTTTGAGCTTTCTGTCCTTTTTATGGTCACATACTATGACATCATGCCCTTTTTTTTGGTTCATGTCTGTGTTTTTGGTTCACATTGTGCTCATAATACATGACCAGATATTCCTTTCAGACTCAGACTTAACTTTCAACCAAAGTACTTAAAAAATGTACCAAAGCTGGTTGCCTTAAAATTTTAAGTTGAGTCAACATTTTTTAACCTTGCTTCTGAGTGTGTGTTCTCAACATGTAAAGCAGTCAAAACAGTGGCAAAAATTTCAAAGATCTCCTAGAAGGAGACTAATTTCTAGATGCTTGTCCGCGATTGTGCCGAACATTTCTTAGGGTGTATTCACACTAGGTATGGTTTCCTTGAACCGTGCGATTGTCCCCCTCCCCTATCCCCGGACGGCCTTCACTCACACTGCATCTTTACATCCTGAACCTGAGCAAAAATTTGGAATGGAAATTGCTTTAGTTATATCGCTTTATGCCGAGTTCAAACTGCATGATTTTCAAAATAGTCGTGTCACAGATGTTTTCACACTGCATGACTATCTGGGCTAGCATTTTGTCGCTGCTTGGTTTACACTGCAAGATGGATCGGCGACAGGGATTTCACACTGCATGACTTTCCAAGAGGAAGAATCACTGACAACTTTGTTCAAACTACGTCTCACAACCAAAAACACGTAGTAAAAATTTTGTTATTAACTACATAAGGAGAAAGAAGACCTTAATAGGGGTAGAAAATGTACGTATTTCCTCACCTGCGTTTGTAGGGAATAAACAATTTCTCCTCAACTTTTTTCTTTTTGTGGTATTGCTCACATGACATATCAAACAGATACGGGTGCTCCTGCCAAATTTCTGCTAGTTTTTCTTCCATTTCTTGGGTCCAAATAAACTGAAAAGAAGCGCTTCTAACTTCTCCCCCAAACTCCCGCTGGCCTGCAGATACCCATACTAGTGGATGCTGCTCTCTCATTGGCTGTAGGTGATCGCTGATGTTATTTTAAGTCAGAAATCATTCCCATGGCATGGTTTGAATAGCCGACAGCTCCAGATAATTAGCATGCCAAATATCTTACGGGCATCGGCGACTCATCTGCGATTCTTTCAGATCACATCTTTGATAGTTCACACTGTGTGATTGTCACTCGTGTGCACGAGCACCAATGGCAATTTTTCAAAACCTGTCAGCAAATCAAAATTGGGGCTAAAATCTTGAAGTCTGAACACGCCATTTATCGTTTGTAATACAGTGACACGCAGTCAAATATTTTGAACAAATTCAAAACTTTTGACACATCATAAAAGTCATCGTGCTGCACATTTTAGGAGGTTTGCTGAGGGTGCAGCTGAAGTGCAGTGAGGGGTTTGTGTCTTTGAAAAGTAAGAATGGCTAGTAAATTCATATGAAACAGTACCTTAAAAGTGACGTTGCGTCTTTAGTTTCGGGCTCAGGCGTACTTTGCACTCACACTACAAGTGTACCGCACTGTGCCCTGTGCTCACAATATCTGATCAAACAGGGGGCCAAAAATAGAAATAACTAATCTTCAAGTGACCTACTCTTACCTGCAGTTCTCCATGATGGATGTTCAGGGTTCTTCAGCCTCCGGCGCCTAAATTGCATTTTTGCACTAGAATTTTGGCCAGAAGAGAAATGATCGCGCCCAACAGAGCCTTTCAGAGTTTCTCTCGAGGTTTGTTCCTTCACTTTCATCAATTGGTGAAGTTTGTTTCTCACCACTGTCGCCACTGGCTTGCTTCGTTGGGACTTGTGGAGCTGTACATCAATGGATTTGTTCTTCAGTGCTTGAACTTTTCAACTGAACTGAACTAGACTGAACTTTAACTCAGAAAACTGGACTCACACAGTTTCAATTCACTAGAACTTCTATGTTAAGCTGCTTTGACACAATCTACATTGTAAAAGAAATAAACATGAATTAAATTGAACTTGCATCCCCAAGGCAAGGATTGACGCATTTGTATTACACTCCAAAAAGCTTCATTATCAGCACCACTGTGGAAAATAAAAACCATATCTGTGCTGACTGGCCCAGATTTGCATGAAAATAAATGGTTCAGCCAAGAGAACTGTTTGGACCGATAGTAATAATGTGGCTTCTGATGCCTGTATTGAACTCTAATAGGCAACTCTGAGTAAACAAAATATGCTTGAGCATTCTGTCCTTTTTATGGTCACATATCATGGCATCATGCCCTGTTTTTGGTTCATTTAGATGTCTTTGGTCCACATTGTGTTCATAATACATGACCAGATATTCCTTTCAGACTCAGACTTTACTATCCTATTTAGGGAAACTAAACTTGCAGCAAGGTGCCATAACACAGGCGAAGTTCCATGTACACTTTACCAAAATATTACCACATCACATCATTTTTTAGACACATTTCCCTCACCGCTGGACTCATTTAATGACCTAATTATGTTTGTCCTGCATATAGGACTCTAGAACGACAACCTGATGACACATTATACATAGGGTGTTCCAGGGTGCATAAGATACACTGGGCTCTCTTTAAAACAAAATTACGGTAAATTACCATTGGACTAATTTGTTTAAAACTGATGATCTTGCCTGCTACCTTCACAAGGCTACTCAACCTGTTCTTATTTGACAGACTCAGATTACCATACCAAGCTATATTTCGAAGTGAACCGAATGTCTGCGGGAGCCTCTGACTGTTCGTTTGGTGCACAATGGGCTTCAGATGGCAGTATTCACATTAATTCAAATTAAATTCAAACTGCACTGACAAAGCAATCACAGTTTTGTTTTTGTTAACCAAACCTGCCAAGTGTGAAAACACCCTGAGTTATAATTGTAAATAAAGCAGGGTTTAAAACAATTCCCATCTGTGGTTAAGCGCAGTGTGAACAGCCCTAATTAGAAATGAAAAAGGAAATAGAAAGTAAAAGGTTTTTCAGTTAACTTACCTTACAACTAGCACACACACGCACACACAACCAGATACTTGCAGTCAATATGCAAAGAGACAAAAGAAAACAAACACAATTTTATCAGCCCTTTAGGCTATCAGTAAAAGTATGCACACTGATAAGAGCTGAACTAGCTAAAAGATCTTTCAAGTGCTTTCTCTCACACACTTACAATCTACAGACCATCTCATCTCTCCTCTCCTCGCGTTTACACACTTTAAGAGCCCATGTGGTGTACCGATGCTTTAAATCTCGTGCTCATCCTGGGTTGTTTTCAGGGATTTAGTCCCATCTGTAATCAATGAAGGAGGTATTGATTTGTGATCATCTCCCAACACTCACAATTTCACAACTCTCTGATGTTGTGAAACATGGCCAGTAGGTGCTCACAAAAGACCTTATGGATTACAGGGATCAATGAGAAGTGTTTTTCAGGGAATAATTGCGGGATGGTTTAATTTTCAACTTCTTGTGAAGAGAGACCCTGGTCTTCACCTCCACCCCATTGTGTGTTGTAGCTAGAGGCTGGGGTTATGCTGAGGGGTGAAGCTTGGGAGAGTTCAGGGGTTCATGTGGCTCTTGGGGTAAAAGGTCACCTATCCATTCTGTTCTTTGGGTCTCAGAAAAGACTGACGCTGTGTTCTGTGTGGCTTTGGGATCATTATTTACCCCTGTACTACACACATGCTGATTTTACTTAAGCATCAGTCTCTTTTTTGATAATAAAGTAGTTTCAGTGGTTCAAAAGACCCACCCCTGACTGACAAAGGTCCAAAATTTGTCCGATACATGAGCTCATTTGTCTTAATTTAACTGCTACACTATCATTAATTGTGAAAATAACCCATCAAAAAAGGCTTTAAGACCAAGATAAATCCTTGGCTGTCGCTTCGTTGTGACTTCGGCTAGTCAGTTTTGGCCAATGCAAACTATTATTTTTTATAGGTCCAACATCCAACAGGGCAAGAAAACATACAATATGATGTAAGTCATCTTTCGCTGCTGTATTGTTTTTAAAGAAAAAAACATTTTACAAGTAACTTTTATTCTAAATCTTGGACCTTATTCCTGAAACTAAAAAAAAGACCAATAAAAAGGTGTAAAACACGAAAAGCGGCCCATATTAAAATTAATTTTAAATACTATTTTGGCTAATGCTGTTATCAAAGAACATTCAAATGTACTTTTTTCAAGAGAGGCTAGAAAATCGTGAAGCTCTACATTATTATTATTATTATTATTATTATTATTATTATTATTATTATTATTATTATTATTGTGTTTTGTTTTGTTTTTTTGTTACTGAGGAAAGTTGAATGTGCTGACCCGTTTGTTATTTGCCTAAATGAAATAGACAGCAGTTTTTAAATTAAAACTTCAACAGATTTCTATTTTTTTATGATGGATTATGATATATATATATATTTTAAAAATAAGTATTGATTCATATTTCTTTGTTCTAAATCTTTAGGAAATGTTTTTGGTACATCAAAATGTGGTTATGATGACCACCCGGCAAGCTAATCTAGTTAAAAGTAGTCCTTACAATGTCACAAAAATGCAGTATTTAAATCTCATAATTAAATAGAAAATGAGGCGAATAACTCCAAAAAGGTCTACTTTTTGAGAAAAAAGAACCTCCTTTTTCACCAGGCTGGCTACGGGCCTATATTCGAGTCCTGATCGAGAGTTAACGTCTGAATCCAATCGAATCTGAAACTGCGTGATCGGGCCCGATTTCCGATCACGTGATCGGATTTGGACATCTCTAGTGCTTTTCACAATAATTATCAGTCCATTATTGTTGTAAAAGCTTTACAAAAGCACAGAATTACAATATTATAGTCAAAATCAGAAACGTTAAGGAGTTGTGTATAGAGTGGGCAGTATATAAACATGGTTAACCTGCAGTTATGCAGTATATATATAGTGTCATTTCAAAAAGGTAAGGTTTATGTGTATAATACATGTTCAGTGAAGTGTATTTGCATATTAAGTGTATGTGTTGAAATTCTCAGATGATTCTGATTGAGTTGCACTTCACGATATGAAGGCTAGTGAAAATAGAAAGCAAGGAAGATAATCAGCCCACATACACTCTAGAAAAAGCTACCTGTAATATAACAGAGAGAAAAAAATCATTTAACTGTATGACCAACCCAGATAATATTTACATTTGAACAACTAAAGAATGGAGTTTTATTAAAGGTCCCATCAATATGAAAGTATAAAATAAATAGAAAAACACTGAATCAAGCAGTTTCTCTTGCAATCAATTTGATTTAACAAAGTAGATTTTATTGAATCTTTTAGTTGTTTGAAATGATAAATGTGTTGATTCTGTAAAAGTAAAATTCTGTTAAAGTACATTTTATGTTTTTGACAAATTTAGTCATTTATTTATATTAGAGTATACCCAGCAGGCACAGGATGTCAACATGACGCCAGATTGACATTGTACCCCAACATTTTATTTTGTTTGGAAATGAAAATCGCAACAATTGCTCATTCTGAAAACGTAGCCCTATATATGTTTCTGGAGATCGCAAATTATGTAGCCAGAGCTACGTATGGCTGCATTTCATCTTTAAAAAACGATTGCTACGGGGCGGTATGATGGCGTTCCCTTTCTCGCTAACCAGTTGACCGCTTACCGGCATGTGGAGAGCTTTCCCACTGTTACCAGTTTGTCCTGTAGCTCGACGCGTCCGTCAGAGGACTTGAGATGCAGATGCAGAGTTGACCGCGACGATGGAGGAATGGTTCCAGAAAGTGGGTAAGACAAAAACAGAAGCCAAAAAATAAAAATAAACAAATAAATAACAGGGTGAGAATGTGGTAAAATCTAAAAACATGGTAAAACAGAGGGGGCTTTTCTTTTCTGAATTGCTTTTCAAAACACTGTGGTTGGGTTTAATCAAGGGGGTGGGTGGGTCAATGGGTGCTTTTTAAAATACTGTTGGTTGGGTTTAGGGAAGGGGGAGGGTGGGGGTGGGGGACCATTCAGTTGGTCAGTCAGTCAGTCAGTCAGTCAACAGCGGCCTCTGATGGATGTACGTGAGAACAGCAGGCGTGAATGGCACTCGCAAGAGAAATTTGAGATCTCAAAGCATACACAGTGGCCTCTGGTGGATTCACAAAAACAAAAACTGCAGAAAAACATAGCTCCTATATGACGTATTTGGCGATCTCCAGAAATGTATATTGGGTATGTTTTCAGAATGAGTCTGGGTTGAAAAATCAAGTTGATGTCAGAACTCAACATCAGGCTGATGTCAATGTCCAACATCCAACCTTAAAATCAAAAAAATATTAATTTCTAAAGATGTTACAGCTTGACGTTGTGTGGACGTTACCACTATGACATCTATCAGACGTTGGATTTTGGTTGCCATACTTGACCAATAAACTGCAATATTTGACATCAATATGACGCTGGTTTAAGATGTTGGCTTGATGTTGAATTTTTGTCACTTTCCAACACAACCTAAAATCAACCAAATATTAACGTCATTTGATGTTGTTATTGGATGTCTAAATAATCTTGTCTTAGACGCTGGCTAGTCATTAAATTTTGGTTACCTGACTTCACATCCTAAATCTAACCTGATATTAAACCTCTTATAATGTTGTGTGCCTGCTGGGTATGTAAATTATCTTACATAAATCTGGCTTAAATTTATTTAAATAGGCGGCTCGGTGACGCAATGGGTAGCACAGTCACCTCACAGCAAGACGGTGGCTAGTTCGAGTAACTGTTGGGCCAGTTGGCATTTCTGTGTTGAGTTTGCATGTTCTCCATGTTGGTGTGGGTTTCCTCCAGGTGCTGCAGTTTCCCCCACAAGTCCAAAGATATGCGCTATAGGTAAATTGAATAAGCTAAGTAGTGTATGTGTGGGTGTGAAAGCAAGAGTGTATGGGTGTTTCCCGTACTGGGTTGCAGCTGGAAACATATGCTGGATAAGTTTACAGTTCATTCCGCTGTGGCGACCCTTGATTAATAAAGAGACTAAGCTGAAAAGAAAATGAATGAATAAATTTATTTAAATAGGAACAATCATTTGGTATTTGCCTGATAATTAGGACACTAAAAACATCATCAAAAACCTTTTTTCTTTTGATATAATCACTGAAACCACATTGACTGCAAATACATTTTAGTTTTTGAGCACAGTTTTTTTTCTCCCTCTTTCAGCCTTTGTGTTTTTAGCAGTCGTTTCTACCACACGCTGCCAACAAGCCACTAAAATTCCCATAAACACCCTAGCTGGGGTCAGAAGTCATCACTTACTGCGCTGCGTCCAACTTGTCAATCAATAAATCAATCTTCTTTCTCAAGGCTCTAATAGATATAATGATAGTGGCAGCACATTAGTATTCACAGTGGATATGTTTTGAAATAGGCTAACAGGGGTTATTATTGAAGGGGTGATGTTTATGTGTCTTTTTACTGAATGTCTTTAACCCTGGTGTCAGAGAACGGGATGTTGATGTGACTGAAGATCCTCATGTTTGCATGCTGATTTTACCACTCGCAGACTAACAGCCCTCCTTTTAAAGCAAACACAGATGGACAGCTACTAAGAAGTCTCTGTCTGCTTCTCTAACACGTACACACACTCCTCTGGTAATTAAGAAGAGGTTTCTTCTCTTTATGGTCTCATAAAGTTCTCTCTGCAAACATGTTTGTTGCTTTAAAAGTAATTGAGTCTTTGTTTTTGGTGCTTATTCTACAGAATTACGGCTTTCGTCGACACTTGCCGCTCGGCTAATCAGCCTTCAGGAGACACATGACAGCTTTACGAGATGAGAAATCAACACACAAGGACAGAAACACACAAGCAGAAATACCTGATTATGCAGCCTGTAATTACACACACACTTGCTTTTCTGGTTTCTCTTGAAGAAATGACAGCAACCCGAGATGTCTGCAGGTAAAAGAATCAAAACATACAAGGAAAGGCTTCAGTTTGAGGATATAGAATTTCATTTTAAAATACAACATTGCAAAATAGATATCAAATGCCTCCAAATGTTCAGCACTGTGGTTTAATTCCCAGCAGCAAGTGATTTGTCAGTGAATTAGTCAATGTCAGAGACATGAAATGACAGTCAGCCAGAAACATTTTTGCTGGTAAGGTATTTTAGGTTTATTTTATCCAAGTAGCTTAAATGCTGAATTGCTTTCTTTACTGCGCAGTATGAGCTGAGAGGCATTACAGTAATGGTCATGTGTTGACATATAGAAACTCCTATTAGTGACAGGATATTTATATTTATAAAAATGATTGTGACACAAATTATTCTATAATTGTCATGGAAAGGTAAATTTCCAGGTGCAATTGGCTGCTGCTATAAATCTTGCGCTATATACTGACTTTCGGAAAGTGTAAAGGGATAGTTGTGTTTATGAAAAAAATTTATATTCTGTCATAATTTGCTCACTTCATCCAAGCCTGCAATATTTGTTTTTATATTTTTTCTTGTCGAACACAAATAAAGGTATTTTGAAGAATGCTGGTACTGACTTCCATGTAGGGTGACCACCCATCTTGCATTTTGTGGGACATTCCTTGAATAGTTAACTCTGTTCCATGTCTTGCAAGACATAAGCAGTAGCCGGCAATTGGTTTTCATTAGTTGCTTATTATTTACTTTTTCTTTGAAATTTACTTTACTTTACTTAGCGGCGCGTGGCGCAATTGGTATCGCTGTCTCATCAAAGCAAGAAGATTGCTGGTTCGAGCCTCGGCTGGGTCAGTTGGCGTTTCTGTGTGGAGTTTACATGTTATCTCCGTGTTGGCGTGGGTTTCCTTCAGGTGCTCCAGTTTCCCCCATAAATCTATAGACATGCGCTATAGGTGAATTGGGTAGGCTAAAATTGTCCGTATAGTGTGTAAATGAGAGTGTATGGGTGTTTCCCAGTGATGGATTGCAACTGGAAGGGCATCCGCTGCGTAAAAGCATATGCTGGAAAAGTTGTGCAAAAAAAATTATATTCTGTCATAATTTGCTCATTCTCCACTTCATCCAAACCTGCCATATTTGTTTTTACACATTTGTTTTTATTGAACACAAAAGAAGATATTTTGAAGAATGTTGGAACTGACTTCCATGTAGGGTGACCACCCATCTTGTATTTTGCGGAACATTCCTGAAATAGTTAACTCTGTTCCATGTCTAGCAAGCCATAAGCAGTAGCCGGCAATTGAGTTTTATTCATTCATTCATTTTCTTTTCGGCTTAGTCCCTTTATTAATCAGGGGGTGCCACAGCGGAATGAACCACCAACTTATCCAGCATGTTTTATGCAGCGGATGCCATTCAAGCCGCAACCCAACACTGGGAAAAAAATGTAGTTTATTTAGTTACTTATTTTCTTCTCTGAAATTTACTTTTGCTTTACTTCACAATGCATCACCACATACAAATACACAAAATCACCACAATAAATAATATTGATTTCCATTTATAATTCTGACAAAACTGTGATAATGATAATTGGTGATTTCCTTACATGTTTTCTCCCTCACGTATCCTGTAATGTCCTACAAAATCAGATATGCTGTCCTGCAACAGAACTGTATCTAGGTCATCAACCAGCTTTCACAGTGTTTTTTCCTATTAGAAAAGTCAATGCCTACAACATTCTTCAAAATATCTTCCTTCTTGTCCAATAAAACAAATTACATTTAAAAATCAAAGGTTTAGATTGCCTTGAGACAATAAATTGTGAGATTTTTTTTTTGTTTGGCTGAGCTACAGTATCCCTAATGCAAATTGTTCTGATCACGTCATAGATTTAGTGTACACATTACAAATATGTCACCCAAAAATATATTTTGTGAAACAATAGGCTAACATTATCTCGTCTTATGTATGCGTAGTCAAGTCTGAGACTCAGCAGCAGTTACCATGGGAGCCTCCTAAAACAATGACAGCCAGCTCAGTCAGACTGACTTGTGTACTTTTGTGCTTACTGAAACGTTGTCATACCCCCACAAACCCCGCTATAATTCGCACCCTAAAATGAGTACGAACAGCTAAATCTTTGCTATTTTTAATTGTTTTTCTGCTGACTCTCTCCATGGTCCGTAGCGCGGTTTAGGTTCACTGAGCGCAGCTAATTTGACAGTGAGTAAGTTGATTGAATATTCGGGTTTGGTGTGGGAGGCGCCTGCGGCTCTCTCTCTCTCACTCTCTCTTTCTCTCTCCTCTTTCTCTGCCCTGAACTCGCGAGGGGGGCGGCAGGCGGCGAGCACTGCACTCGCAGCAGGGACGCGGTTTGAAATCCGATCCTAGTTAAGTTTTTTCCCTCTCTCCAGAGCCCGGTGCTCAAACTGTTAGTGGGAGTCTGTGAGCCAAGCTTTCACACAGCACCAAACGCCCTGCACTTCACAACCGATCCAGCGGCGCAGCGGAGCAGTTGTGCCCGGACAGCGCAGCGGAGTAGAGCGGACACTCAAAACTACCCGTGCGCTCCTTTACACGAAACAGTCGAGTGTGCTTTTGATACACTTTTCAGCGGTTTAAGGACTGGACAGCTCAAGAGGCTGTGGTGAATACGACTTCTGTCCCAAACACTCCACTGACTTCGCGTCTTTTCAGATTTCCTTCTCGCCTGGATTTGGAAACTTCAGTGGATTTGGATGATTTGCCCCCTTGCATGTGATTCACGAAACAGCTGGAGGGACCAGTCTTTCTTAAAAAGCCAATAAGCCTATTTTGTTGTGATCTTGGAAAGGATTACTGTCACGAAATAATTTGGTGAGAACTTTATTTTGAATTAATAGGCTACTTATTATATTCTCCTTATAATTGTATGATTTAGTGACATTGTGGAATCTTATTTAGGAATATCGGCTACATGGATTATCATATATTAACATGTAAATACAAATAAGCTATCTTTGACATGAATAACAAAATCTAAAGCTGCTCTCATGCTTGCATCATTTGCGGACGCAAAGCAGCATCAGAGCAGCCTGTGATATTTGGCTTCATACGGGCTGAGGTGGGTCAATTCTGCACATTCATAAGTTCTTAATCGGCCATTTCGCATTATTTGAACTAAACAGAATCTGAGACTGCTCAGACCAGCCCAAATTCAGGCGCCTTTTTTGGGGCTTGGAAATTTGCATTTTCCTCATATTTTCAGTTGTTTCTTTGTGTTGTTTACTTTGCGTGTTTTTCAATCAGACTATTTGTTCAATCAAAGCCTTGTGAATGGAAACAAAGTTTTAGTGTAGAAGTGAGCTGCGGTGACATGTGGTGTTTGCCCGTATCGCTTACAGACGGACAGGTGTTGCGCGGTGTGTGTGTGTGTTTGTGTGTGAAAGAGAGAGTGTCTGTGTATGAATACCGCGTGCTAAAAGGCTTCTCTAAGAGTCGCGAGGAATAGCCGCACCTGTGTTGTAATACATTTCAAATAGGCTCAATTAAAAGTGTTTGCGGTGTATAATTTAGCTGGTTGTTTGGCCAGTCGATTTAAGCTGTGAAATTGAATACTCATTTTCTTAAATGGGAATCAGAAACCAGTCTTTAATTGGTTAGCACTACCCTGTCTTTGTCATAGGTGTAGGTGTTGTGATAATGGTGCCGAAACCAACATTGATTGGGATGCAAGTGGCGGAAAAAGCAGTCAAAGGCGCTTTTTCTGTATCAACCAATCATCAGTGCATGAGCGCTATTTGTTCTGCTCTTAAACATAAACTGTATCTATTCCCTTTAGACAATGTACATGCACCTATTTATGTTTTCACCTTTTGTAAACTAAGTAATTCCTTAAGGGTCACTGTTTTGGCATGTCTTTCTGATGAGAGACTGTAAAGCCCTTTACAGCTTGACGTATGACGCATTTAAAAACCAAAATTACATCTATTTCTTTTGTGGCCACCTCAGCAGGGCTTCATTTATGTTGTTTTTAGCTCACACTGAACTGAAGCTCACCAGTCTTTTCCTCCGCCATACCCACGGGCCATCTGAAACCAATTGTAGCTATCGGAGTGAATTAGAGTCTCCGGAGGTGTTAACGCGGGCTACTGGGGACAATTAGCCACCTCATGTACTATAGTCATTCAAACTCGACTGGAGTCCATGGTGAAAACTAAACTAGGATGTAAACTTGATGATATTATTTGTTTTAAGCAGATTTATTGGTGAAAAATATACTTCTTTGGGATTTTTGTGCCAGATATGAAAATGTATTGCTGTCAGTTTCAGCTTGTCAGATATCTGATAGTATGGTTGTTCATCCCATGAACTTTAAAATTATTTAGCATTCCTAAAATTTGAGTTGAACTGTTTCCTTAAATGTTTAAGTTGTGCCAACATAATATTCATGTGCAACTAACTTAATCAACTGATTAAATTCTTGAAAACTCAAAAACTCATTCAATTCTGTTGGAAATGTAGAGTCAGCTTTGTCTGCAGTGTGCATTGCAATCATTATCTCTCACTTTTAGAAATGTCTGCTCCAACTTTAGGGGGATAATCATCACTTTTCTAGTCATACACCCTCTGCACCTTTCCAACCAGCCCTGGTGTCACTAGCAAAGGTCTCTAAAAGACATTTACACAACTCAAAATTAAGGGTTCATGTCAAAGAAGCTCTTTTCAATTGGAACCACTACTAATTGTGCAGACCGGTGCCAAATTAAAACCAATATGCCACTGTCGACTGTTGAAAGTTTGGGAGTTGAAGTACCTGAGAAATGCCTTTAAACTTTCTCTCTTTCTGTAAAACTCTTTATTTATTATGTAGACGTTTTTAGCTGTTGGTAAAGGTTTTATATAGTATATAAAAATGTGCACAAGTTCATTTTACACACAATGCACAATGCAATCCAAGGGCTAAATACAGCATGAATGAAAACAAGCACACAATAAACAATGGACAATGTTACTGTGCATGCTCTCTCGCTCCTTCATCCTTCTGTTTTTAATTACCCTCATGTTTTTATTTTTCTTTGTGGACATCATCATACCAAACGCTGTATGTAAGCATATGAGATGATGAGTTTAATGCTTGAAAGCACAGCAAAGTCTGGCTGACTGAGAAGTTTAGAGAAGCCCATAATTTCCTAGTGACAAACATCTGTAAACGTGGTTTGTAAATGGCTCCTCTGTGATTTGAGTGTTTTTGATGTGTTCCTCCATGGGGATGTTTAAAAGGGTGGGTTAGTGAGTTTAATTCTCACCTTAATGCAGTTGTCAAAACGAGAGAAAGGCACAAACCCGAAGCCGCACACACTCCCACTGACAGAGCTCTCAGAGAGCCGCAGGAGGGCGAGTGAAGTCCTCGCAAGAGGATTACAGCCAAACTCTAATAGAGACACCTCAGCCTTCAGCTTTTCATCTGCTGTCTCTCTTTCTCTCTCTCTTTCTCTTTTACCTTCTTTATCTCTCTCTGAGTTTGCCTCCCTCCTAATCCCTATTTTCATTGGCAGATTTAGGCTGGGCTGGCAGTTGACATGGCTGCACAATTACTGGAGATTACTGACATTTTTGAGTCCCAGATTTGTTGCAAGGTGTGACTAGCGTGTGATAGGATTCCATTAAAACACTCTTTCATCCAAAGTATCAGACATTACATGTATAAATGCCCAGGGAATTCTTGCATGACCTTGTTCAGGTCTGTAGTTTGTTTGGTTTCAATCAAGACGATTTTCTATATTACTGTTGAATGATGGGTCTAAAAGTAAGAGATTAAAGACAGACAGAAAGGGAGATACAGCGAGACAGATGGCAAAAACATAGTAGCTAGCTAATGTTGATTTATTGACTAGACTGATAATCACAATATTTCAATAGAGTCCAAATCAAATTTTTCAGTAATCCCCAAGATAAACACGGACTCTTCTGTGAGAGTTAGAGTTTTACACACCATACGGCAGCACGCTGCTGCACATCAGTCATGTCACACAAGCCCAGCTGCATATATTCTGAAGTTTCATTAGCACAAAAGTACTGTATAGGTGGAAGTCAAAACTATGATATACAGTTGAAGTCAGAATTATAAGCCCCCCTCAATTATTACCCCCCTGTTTATTTTTTTCCCCAATTTCTGTTTAACGGAGAGAAGATTTTTTCAACACATGTTTAAACATAATAGTTTTAATAACTCATTTCTAATAACTGATTTATTTCATCTTTGCCATGATGACAGTAAATAATATTTGACTAGATATTTTTCAAGACACTTTTATACAGCTTAAAGTGACCTTTAAAGGCTTAACTAGCTTAGTTAAGTTAACTAGGCAGGTTAGGGTAATTAGGCAAGTTATTTTATAACAATGGTATGTTCTGTAGACTTTTGGAAAAATATATATCTTAAAGGGGCTAATCGTTCTGACCTTAAAATGTTTGCAAAAAAAATTAAAAACTGCTTTTATTCTAGATGAAATAAAACAAATAAGAAAAAAATATTATGAAACACACTGTAAAAAATTTCTTGCTTTGTTAAACATCAATTGGGAAATATTTTCAAAAGAAAAAAACATTAAAGGGGGACTAATAAATCTTTAACTATAACTTTAACTATATGATTATTTAATTATTACAGGATTATATGATTTGATTAATCCTGCAAAAACAATTCAAAAAGAACTATGTTTATGTATTATATAAATATAAATATAGTAAAAAATATATAGGGTTATTATTATTTTAGCATAATTATTATATTGTTATTATATTATAATAGCATTATAAACACAGTCTTGTTCAGGTTGTCACTTTAAATAAATCCTGAAAACAACAACAACATATTTTGCACAACATCAGTTTATTCAAATGATTTATGAAGGATCATGTGACAGTGAAGACTGAAGCAATGAATGACTGTAAACTGTTACAGAAAACTGTTACTGTAAACTTTATTGTGCCCTTTTGGGGTGATTTGTTCTTGACATTTACAACACATATATCATACCACACACTTAAGACAAACATTAAACAACATTAATAGTACTACAAAAACTGCAACTACCTCTTGCCATTAAAGCAAATTATATTAGCAGATCATTCGGAAGTATTTGAATTAATTCAAAAAGAGGAAGGGATGTATCAGATGTAATGTGATGGGCTTTCTTTAACACCTGGCTTTCATACAAATACTGTAGGATAACCCCAGCACTTTTCCCCCTAATACTTTGCTGCAGGTATTTAAAACCTTAGACAGTAAGTTCTTCTGTTTTACTTTTACAACAAATTAATGAAAAGGTTAAAATGCATTCTATATAGACTTTATAAAATGCCACCATCAGAGTCCTATCAATATTAAACTTCGCTAATCAGGCAATAAAGTGCATGTCAAGACTAAAATGCATGTCTGACATGACTAAGTTGGTTAAGGTAACCGATAATGTACCCTCCAATCTAGCCATTATCACTAAAAAACTAGACAATGTGATGGGAAACATACCTCCAAAGTGCTAGATGACTGGCAAACTGTCCTTCACCTTACGTGTTACACAGCTTCTAAATAAATAAACAAACGAAGGACATATAACATTGAAAAGAGTTTAAATTATTTCATAACATATTAGAAAAATACAGTTAAGTGTTAAAGAATTAAGTGTACAATTTGCTGCTCCTTATACAAATATATACAACCTCAGATTGCTAAAAATGACCAATCAGAATAAAGCTCTCCAAAAAGATGCATAACATAAGCTCTTTTTTAAGAATATATCCGTTTGTTTAGGCCTCTCCAACCGACTTTTAAGCAGTGATACAGTAAGATAGTATGGCTCCAGAAACATGCTCTAAAAACACACCTAGGATACACACTCCAGAAATACGCTCCACAAATATACCCGTCTCTCCTACAACAGCCAGTGCTGATACACTATCAGTCCACAATGCACTGCACACTCCTGCTACGCCAGCCAGAGAAAACACTGAGTTACTCAACACACCGACCCGGCTTCTCTCTCTCTCTCTTTCTCTCTCTCTCTCTCTTTTTTTCTCTCTCTCTCTCTCTCTCTCTCTCTCTCTCTCTCACTCTCTCTCTCTCCTCCTCTCTCTCTCTCTCTCTCTCTCTCTCTCTCTCTCTGTCTTCAGTATGTGCTGACCAAGAACTGAGCGTCTCTCGTCAAGGGAAAGAAAAACACCACCACACCGGCCCCAGGAGACTGTGTGCGTCCATTCAGGAAAGTTAACGCAAACATTTAGTGCGTCTAAACCAAGGCTGTTCTGAAAAAACAGCAGTTCAAGTTTAAAGCAACACAGAGTCCACTCATATTCTCAACGTCTTTGAGTGAAAATCTCTCAGCAGGGAACAAACCGTAGTGTTGTGTTGTACATATATATGTGTGTATGTGTGTGTGTGTGTGTGTGTATTTAAAGCTCTTTACATTCCTTTTATTGTGACTAATGTAAACTCTCTATGTGGCAAGACGCAGACTCACACACACTAGTCACAGAGTGTGAGGGGAGCATATGTTTTCTTTAGAGAGATAAGTGTGTTTGTGTTAGCTTAGTGAAAGACGTGTTTCAGAGTAGCCCGACCAGAGAGAAGGAGGGGGGAAAAGGGAGAGTAAGAACGTGAAAGAGAGTTTACAACAAATCCCAGTCTCGTCTAAACTAGCGCGGGACACATAATATCAAATCACTTTGTTTCATGTACTTGTGGCAGTTGTGTGTGGTCGTCGCACTTTATATTTCAGTTTTTGGTGCACACAGAGACATTATGCTGCAGACATTAGCCCGTCAGCACGGTATTTTAATAGAGTGCACTGAAAGATGTGTCTGATGTCAAAATAACAAGAAACAGACCATGTTTATTGAATATCTGTAAGTATTTATACCTTTAAAAATATGATAAAAGTACCATTCATACCAAGAACGATTACTGTTTTAGTGTAATAAAGTGTTGCACTGCAAGTTTGTTATTGGATGCTTGCAGTCTTTTAAGCACTCAGGATTCTGATTGGATGTTAGTGTTTTGTTTTATATATATATATATACAATTGAAGTCAGAATTATTAGCCCCTCTGAATTATAAGCACATCTGTTAATTTTTTCCCCAATTTCTGTTTAATAGAAAGAAGATTTTTTTCAACTAATTTCCAAACATAATAGTTTTAATAACTCATTTCTAATAACTGATTTATTTTATCTTTGCCATGATGACAGTAAATAATATTTGACTAGATATTTTTCAAGACACTTCTATACAGCTTAAAGTGACCTTTAAAGGCTTAACTAGGTTAATTAGGTTAACTAGGCAGTATTGGGTAGTTAGGCAAGTTATTGTATAATGATGATTTGTTCTGTAGACTATCGAAAAAATATATAGCTTAAAGGGGCTAATAATTTTGACCTTAAAATGTTTTTTTTATTTATTATTATTAAAAACTGCTTTTATTCTAGCTGAAATAAAACAAGTAAGACGTTCTCCAGAAGAAAAAATATTATCAGACATACTGTGAAAATTTCCGTGCTCTGTTAAACATCATTTGGGAAATATAAAAAAAAAGAAAATTCAAAGGGGGGCTAATAATTCTGACTTCAACTATATATATATATATATATATATATATATATATATATATATATATATATATATATATATATATATATATATATATATATATAGAGAGAGAGAGAGAGAGAGAGAGAGAGAGAGAGAGAGAGAGAGAGAGAGAGAGAGAGAGAGAGAGAGAGAGAGAGATTTATTACGTGAAGAATAACAAACTTTTTTGTATTAATTAAATATTTTTTAAATTTTATGTTTATATTTAATGCAAATGAGGCATTGTTTTATTAAATATGTAGTCATTTGCATACATTTCAAGCACACAAATCTGATTGAATTCATGTTCAATTTTTGTATGTTTGTTTTTTTTACAGTCAAAGGTTAGCTAGCCAGAAGAAAGTAGCCAGAAAAAAAAAAAAACTAGGCATAGGATGATAACCATTTTCAAAGTATACCATGGTTTAGAAAAGTCAAGGTTTTAAAACAGCCAAAGTTTTCTGTTAAGATTTTTTTATTTAGGTTTTTTTAAGACAGTATCTCCAGCAGAAAAGATATCCAATGATATCTCCAATGCGTTTTAAATTGCAAAGAAATTTTTGAAACTAATGAAAACAGCAGAAGTCAATGATTCGTTTGAATTATTTAGCCTGACATGTTTACTGTTCCAAAGTATTTTAAAAGCTTCTCAAAATAAAATAAATTGTGTTCAAAGTGGAAAAAAGTAAAATTGTTTACCCAGTCATTTAAAAAGAATATATTTTAGAGCAGTGATCACAATACAGTGAAACCATGATGTATTTATCCAAGGCTATCATACCATCAGAATCTTATACCGGCCTGTGCCTAGTATGAACATATCCATCAGTAAAAGCCTTGAGAATATAGATATGAATAAGACTTTAAGGTATGGTGTATGTAAGTGCTGCTATATGTGAAGTGAAAATATGAAAAACTTTTTTTTTTTTGAGAAAACAGCCATTAAAAATGTGCAAGAAATTTAAAAGTATAATGTTTTCATTCCATGCCCTGGAAAAAACACAATATAAAATGATTTAATGAAAAAAAAAAACATTTCAGAGATTGACAAAAAAGGTGTTTTTTTGTGTCTGTAGTGTTTCCTCTTTAATTTCGAATAATTTTCATCACTGAATCTTCCTGGTGTTTGGTCTGAATGGGGCCTCATGCAGATGTTTGTTGTGTGTTATTTCTCTTATGACTGTTGAATGTGCTCTTGTGTTTCAGGTGGGGGACAGGCAGACAGCAGTGTGTTTGTGTGAGTGTGTAGCAGCGCTCCATTGACAGCATGTGTGGAACGGTTGAGGATGTCTGAGTCTGCTCTCCGTGGTGAGGACAGTCAGCCCCGTGTCGCTCCGACCGGGATGGTCCCACTCTGTCTCCTCTTGTACCTCGCGGCCCTCGTCTTCCCGCCAGTGTACAGCGCACACCTGCTGTCCCCAGAGCCCACAGGTTAGACATTCCACCTCACTTTCACCGTCTCACTGTCTGCAGGCTTTGCACAATAAAAATAACAGATTTTTTTGTTGTTGTTCATTGATATTTACTACTAAACTATAATCTGAACATTTGGGGTCGGTTAATTTGAGTTTACAGTGCAAAGGTGGCACTGAGGTGCTTCTGAAATTAATGACATTTAGGTGTCTACACAGATTGTAATTCAACACGAATGTAATTACAAAGCCATTGCAGCTGTAATTTATACTTTTTAAAGGGTCACGAAACACCAAAACACATTTTTGTTGACAAACATATATGTGTCCCACGCTGCTAAAAACACTATTAGGACACGTATGTTTCACAAAAAAAGTGAAAATTGGTTGTTTTTGTGTTATTTCGAGCAAATTCGTTCTTCCAGTTTGAAATAATTTTTGAAGCTGCATCACAGCAATTAGATTCTTGCGTGTAATCCAACGTGGAGAGTGGATGTCTTTACCTACGAGTACATCGTGACGTCTCTGTGTGTGCAGCATTAATTCATGAGAAAACTTTAGATCAGTTTATATTTTTTTCTATTTGGATTAAAGTATTAATTTGTTTTTAAAAATTATAATAATAATCATACTGACTTTCCCAGTACTGGGTTGCAGCTGGAAGGGCATCCGCTGTGTAAAACATGTGCTAGATAAGTTGGCGGTTCCTTCCGCTGTGGCAACCCCTGATGAATAAAGGGACTAAACCGAAAAGAAAATGAATAAATGAATCATACTGACTTTCCCAGTACTGGGTTGCAGCTGGAAGGGCATCCGCTGTGTAAAACATATGCTGGATACGTTGGCGGTTCATTCTGCTGTGGCGACCCCTGATGAATAAAGGGACTAAGCTGAAGAAAAATGAATGAATAGGTCATACTGACCCCAAACCCCAAGTCTTGCTGTGTGTTTTTTTGTTGTTGTTGTTAAATTGCTTCAGAACTGATTATTTTAAACATGTTTTGTTTAATTCATCTGTAAATAAGTTCACAAATTAAGCTAAATTATTCATTAATGAATCGATTTGAATCAAAATAGCTTTAAAACACTCAATAAACTGGATATGTTGTGAGGATTTCAATATTTTTACAGTTATGAATACATGTTCTGAAATATGTTGGTACTTTGATATTCAGTAGTATGTGCATGCTTGATTTACAAGTGAATGGGTCAGTACTCTTCAAAGAATTGCTCTGTTCTGAATGATTCGTTTAAATTATTTGAATCTTTGTACCTCCTTTTGAAGTCCATTAACCTTGAACTTCAAATACTAATTGGACAGTCTCAGAGCATGATTAGTTTTATTATTTAATACATTATGAAAATGAGCATGTTGTCAAGGATTCAGTGTTTTTAAAGGGATAGTTCACCAAAAAATGGAAATATTATACTATTATTAATACTATTTACTTGCCCTCAAGTAGATTCAAAACCTTTATGAGTTTCTTTTTTCTGTTGATCACAAAAGAAGATGTCGATGTTTCCCCTTGATGGGTTGCAGTTGGAAGGGCATCCA
Source organism: Danio aesculapii (assembly GCF_903798145.1). Lineage (NCBI taxonomy): Eukaryota > Metazoa > Chordata > Actinopteri > Cypriniformes > Danionidae > Danio > Danio aesculapii. The sequence goes on along the minus strand of NC_079447.1, from coordinate 34,682,351 downwards.
CTGCGTAAAACATATGCTGGATAGGTTGGCGGTTCATTACGCTGTGGCGACACTAGATTAATAAAGTGACTAAGCCAAAAAGAAAATGAATGAATGAATGAAAAGAAGACATTTTGATGAAAGCTGCAGGCCTGTAACCATTGACTTTCATAGGAAAAACTAATACTATGGAAGTCAACGGTTACAGGTTTACAGCATTCTTCAAAATATCTTCTTTTGCGTTAAATAAAAAAAAGAAACTCAAACTAGTTAAAAAGTTAAGGGTGAGTAAATGATAACAAATTTTTAATTATGGGTGAATTATCCCTTTAAGGAGCTTGAGTTGCAGTCTCTTCGTTTGGCTAGTGTGTGGCAGCCCAAGTTTGTACTGTGGCACAAAGTGGGTATTGTGGCAATGAACACTTGTGTAGCCGATATTATGTAAACACACTTTGTCCTTGCCATTGATTTATTATCCCGCAGTTGATGGATGAGGCCCTGCAGAGCGGATTACATGACAGCTAAATGTGTGTGTGTGCGCATGTGTGTGTGTGTGTGTGTGTGTGGACGCAATAATAGCGTATCTCTCCTGGAAGATAGTGTCATGATTTTCGGCATATGTGTGCAGGTATGAGAGCCAGGGTGTTGAGAGAGGTGTTGATCATTATCAATTGTTTGTTAAAGACAGGTTTTTTTGGCTGAGTTCACCTGAGCCTCAGTTGTTTTTGTGTTCCTGATGGCTCTACTAAACACGTTGCAGTCATGTAGAAAACAGAAAGGAGCCTGATGGCTTCTTGGCTCATTTCTCAACTCGCTCTGTGAATGTGTGTTAGGAGTGATTGTCTGATTGCTAGCAGATCTGATTTCTCATGCTGATAGCAGGTAAATATTAGAAGACAGCGAGAGAATTACAGTTAATGCTCACACATGGTCCAATAGGAGAGAATGCAGAGAGTCTACAGCAAAACCACAGCATAAACAAAGAGGGATTGTTATGTGGCAGGAAAGTGCAAACACTTCACCTCTCGGCTCCTTTTTACTTTTAAACCTAACCACCAAATCCCCTCTTTTTTTTCTTTGTTTATTTCATTCTATCATTTTAGGTTTGTGTAATCATTTACAGTCAGTTTAAATTGAGCATTTCAGACAGACAGACAGATTAAAGAAACAAGCCACAAGAGACCATGCGTTACAGTGATTTTATTAGAGCATGAAGCATAAATCATATTTTTTACTTAAGTTTTATGAAGTCATATTGTCATTCATGCTAATGATAATAGTATGCAAATGGATCACACTGATGTATAAATGTTAAAAATGTTAACATCTAAATGTGCCATATTTAAAATAGAATATGTCAATACCTTCTGCAGGTAATATAGTCTCATGGCAAGGCATGTAATATTACAAAGTATGTCAGTAGATAGGGCTGGGCGATTTGGCCTAAAATCAAAATCTCGATTAATTGAACATTTCAACTCGATTACAACTAATGAACGGTTAATTAATTAATTAATTTGTTTATGTTTTTGCCCTCATAGTTCACTGACAACTTTTGTACAGTAAATATTCTCACATATTACAAGTGAGAGATTTTTGATTGTAGGGTGCATTACTTGATCTAAAATAATGGAAGTATACACACGCCATTTATCATCTATGATTCTTTATTGAAAATCAACGCTGAACAACTGAAATTAAAACACACATTGCCTAAAGTCTCTCTGCGCCACCCACCCTCGTCCCCGCTACCAAACTGACCAATCACAAAACTTGGGCTACGTGTTGGTACGTTTCTTTGAGAGGTGCGTGGGTAGCCTATGCGACTGTACGAGTGCACTTGGCAGAAGCGTAATATTCGAATAATATAATAAGTATAAATCAGATTATAATAAGTATAAATTAGCTTTAACAGAGCGGGGTCACGTGACTTCACACACATAAAAGAAAGTAATTGAAAAAATTTACCTGGAAAAATTTGATCGATTAAAGGTTAAGAATGTCGATTTCGATTACTTTTCAAATTATTGCCCAGCACTTACAGAAGACACAATTTGCATGTTATTAGTGCTATGTTGTAACACATATTTGATATTAACATAGTAATAGATTAAAATATTATTACACAAAACATTTGACAATATTTTTAATGTAAATATTTGTTATGTAATTACATTTATATTGATATCATAATTGGAAAAAAAAATTATTTAATCACCAGAATGAACTCACTTTACTTTGTCTTGCTCCTTTTCTATATCAGGGGTCACCACAATGATCCAACATAGTCTCATTCTGAAAGCATACCCCTATATACATTTCTGGAGATCACGAATTATGTAGCTAGAGGTACGAATGTCTGCATTTTGTCTTTAAAACGAACGCTACGAGGCGATATTAAGCCATTTCTTTTCACGCTTACCTGCTGACCGCTTAAATCCGTGTACACGGCTTTTCTGCTGTTACCAGTTTGTCCAGTTAGTTTGCCATGTATGTGGGCGGACTTGAGATGCAGAGAAGAGTTGACCAAGATGATGGGGTTCAATTCCAGTGAAGAACGGTTGTGGTTAAAATCAGGCAAGGGCTTTTCTTTTTCTGGAATGCTTTTTAAAACACTGTGTGTTGGGTTTATGGAAGTGGGTGGGCGGGTCAGTCTGTGCTTTTGAAAACACTATTGGTTGGGTTTAGGGAAGGAGGAGGGTGGGTCAGTCGATCAGTCTGTCAGTCAGTCTGTCAGTCGACAGCAGCCTCTGATGGATTTACATGAGAACAGCAGGCGCGAATGGTACTAGCGAGAGAAATTTGAGATCTAAAAAAGCATACACAGTGGCCTCTGGTGGATTCGTGAAAAGAAAAAACTGCAAAAAACATACCTTCTGGGATATATTTGGCGCTCTCCAGAAATGTATATAGCGGTACATTTTCACAATGAGCCTGGGTTGCAATGATTTGTCAGTTCAAAAATGTAAATCAAATGATTTTCTAAATTTTATACAGGGATTAACATACGTGATTACATATAATAACGTATAAATATAAGTAATTTTACAACTTTTTTAGTCATATTGTATTTGTTAATATAATGACATTGGAGAAATTACTGTAATAGTGTGTCTACTCCTAATATTACAGAAACTAGCATTTCATATGTCTTATAAAAGTTATTATGCTTTCAATAGACATGTGTGTTGCCTGATTATATTCTGATTACATATTTTTAGACTGTCAGCACATGTGTAAGTGTCCTTCCGTTGTATGTTATTATTAGTTGGGGGTTTGTTCACCTCATTATTGCTCTTTGAAACTCTCTGCAGGTCAGCAGATGAGTTTTTAATGAGAAAATAAACATGCTCTCTAAATATGGCCTGTAACCACCTGTTCACACACACACACGCACACACACACACACAGAAACACACTGAGAGAGAAACTTCCTTGTAGCAGATACCTGCGCAGTAATGCAGACAGACTGAGGCAGAGGTGTGTAAAGCACGTACACACTTGCTGGCCTGTCAACCTGTAGGATGAGTGTCTTCAACATAATTATCTGTTCCCCTGAAGGACATTACTTAGATACTTACATAAAAGTCATAAGTGGTAAAACAAACAGCTCACTGTGTGTGTGTTTGTGTGTAGGAGGACTTGCTTCATTTCTGTCAGACATCACAGGTTTATTCTTAAATGGTTCTCTCTTGACCAGGCCTCATCAGACTGTTTCTTTTGTTGTTTTTAGTGTCTTATATGCATCAGTTTGTGCAATATATTCATCACAGAATTCTGCCACAAGAGTTTCTTCCTCGTTCTTAAATCAATTGAAATCAGTTATTTGTGTTTTAAAGTCAAACGCCCTCGAGCTGTTGTAAAAATAGCGAGATTGACGTTTTTCCTTTGTTGTCTCGACATTACCAATTAAAATGCAAGTTCGTTTTCTTACAGTGTGTATAGTTTTTAGATTGACCCTTACACACATTTGCTTTTGGCAGAGGTTTTGGAACATGATTTACAGCCTTATTTTAACTCATTTTAAAATGTTAACTTTTACATTATTTTATGATCAGTAGTTAGTTAAGTAGAATTTGGGTTTAGGTTTTGGGTAGGATTACGGATGCAAAATAAAATCATACTTTATAACTACTAATGAACAGTTAATAACTTATAGGCAGGTAATAAGCCAGCAGTTAATAGTGTGAATTGTGACCTAAACTAAAGTGTTACCACCTTATTTTATTAAAATGATGTTGTAATACAATTGCCGGCGGCACGGGTCATCTCACAGCAAGAAGGTCGCTGTTTTGAATCATGGCTGAGCCAGTTGGCATTTCTATGTGGAGTTTGCATGTCCTCCCAATGTTCGTGTGGGTTTCCTCTGGATGGTCCAGTTTCCTCCACAGTCCAAAGACCTGTTATATGTGAATTGAATAAACTAAATTGGCCGTAGTGTATGAGTTTGTTGTGTGAATGAGTGTGTATGGATGTTTCCCAGTATTGGGTTGTGGCTGGAAGGGCATCTGCTGCTTAAAACACATGCTGGAATAGTTGGCAGTTCATTCCACTGGCATACCCCTGACAAATCAGGGACTAAGCCGAAGGAAAATGAATGAATAAATCAATGTAAGACAATTTGTATTTTTCCTCACAATCTTTAATTTTTACTGTACTTTTGATCAAGATTAGGCAAGACTTAATTTGAAGAAAAAATCTGAAACTATATTGACCCCAAACATTTCAATTTGTTATTTTTAAGATTTCGAGTAAACTTCAGGTCATTCTGAATATCTTTATATACAGTAAAAACAGTAGAGGGCTATGGTATGCCATCACATTGCCAAGTCAAGTACCAAGTGTGTGTGTATGTGTGTGTGTTGCTGATTTCCCTCCCAGCTCCTCTATACCACTTCTGGCCGCCATGAACAGATGGCTGAAGTTATGTGCTGTAAGAAGTCCAACAAACACACACAGAGAGACATGTACACTTCTCCTTTACCACCCATGGCATGAACCTCTGCCTTGGCAGTAATCCTGGTCCAACATGTATATCCCACACACACATTCACAACAAACCAACCCTTAATTTGTCACAAAAAACAGCCTTCTATCTATTCAGTGACTGTGTTTCATTTTTAGCTTTTGGTTTAGTAGCTCATATATTTGAGTATTCAGAGTCCCATGCGGCTGCGTTCCCTCTTGGGATGCTTATGAATAGTTTATAAAGCATTAATAATGCATTTATGACAGTGTAACAAAGCTTATACCGCACACAGATCAGTTTGTACCTGAAAGTGATCAAGTGCTGGCTTTGTTTGGCAGTATGAGAGCATTATAAACTGTTAGAATGTTGCACGGGGGAATAAAGACGTTTTTGCTTGCAGTTATTAGTCGTTTGTACTGTGCAATAGACTAAATAGAGTGTCAGGTGTTTAGGGGAATCTTTTTTGTTAATAATTTTGTATAACAAATGGTATTGCATATTCATGGTAATACAGCCTGATACTCTCAGACTGTGCGTGTGTGTGTGTGTGTGTCTGTGCGTGTGTGTGTGTGTGTGTGCGTGTGCGTGTATGTGTGTGTGTGTGTGTGTGTGTGTGTGTGTGTGTGTGTGTGTGTGTGTGTGTGTGTGTGTGTGTGTGTGTGTGGTTTTGGGATCTTTCTAAGCAGCTGTTGCCAGTTGCTTCTGGGTATCATTGGCTGGAAGGAAGCAAGGCGGAGGATTAGTACTTTTCCTGCGCAGTAATACCCCATCTCTCTGACTCAGTCCTCTCTGAAAATGCTATGTTTCTATTCATCCTAGAAGACAGAGGGGGTAAAGGGGGCAGGGCAGAGGCCATGGAGAGTGACATGTTTGTGTGTGTGTGTTTGCCTGAATGCTTGTGTTTTCCTTGAGGGCAATTTGAGGTCACAGAGATGAAAGCGTAATGTCTCACTCTGCTTATTTCTCACTCTGTCATCATCACAATAACATGCTTTGACTTTGTTCTCACAGTTAAGACAAATGTATTTAGCTGTATGGTGCTCATTTGACATGTGAAACTATTTAGAAGCTATAGACTAGAGCTGCACAATATATCAGAAAATTACAGGTATAGCGATAATAGTAATATCCATATCACAATAAATTAAGTTGATTTATGTGCATTTGTTTGCTGTATGCATAGTTTGTTTATCTGAATCTGACCAATCAGATGGAGACTTTGCTATCTTTATCCCCAGCTCTCCAGTAGGCACTGTTATGTGAACCTAGAGCTTAAAATAAGTACTAATGGCGGGAAAAAAGATAAGAAAATTACAACAAGCAATAAGAATCAGATTTTCTGCCGAGGTTTTCAGTCATTTGCGGTGTCTTAAAATCAACCCAGGCTCATTTTAAATATGTGCCCAGGGCTACATTATTGAGAACTTAGAAATATGTACCCTGCACTGTTCTTGTAGCTTTTGTTTTCACAAATCCACTACTTTTACTACGATATCATACAGCTTTTGGGTTTCATTTGACCTGGTTTCTAGAACTGTCCTTTGATAGACTTAAACCCCTGTCTGCTCCACCTGCCAAGTCTGGAGTCATTCACAGTGAACTACTGAGTAAACCAATCATGCTGGAAAATCTGTCCATACAGAGGTAATAAAGCGGTCAGCGGGTTCACCCTGTAGTATTGATTTTACACAGAAAGTGCAGCCATTACATACATCAAGCCGAATAGTTTTGGTTCTCAGAAATGTAGCCCTGGACACATTTTCCTAATGAGCCAGTATTGGTTAAAGTCTAAATGTTTGCACCTTGATTTTTTTTTTTTTAGATTTAATCAGAAACATATCTAAAACATGTTTATTTTAGTATGATCATTACATATATTACATAACGCATGCAATAAAACAGTCGGCTCGCACTCATCATTTCTTTTTTCACAGATGAGTCAGTGTACTGTTCTACTAACTGAATAACTCATGATATAGGTTTATTTCGAGTCAGAGGGAGTATCCGGCATGTTAAAAAGTAACTAATAAAGTACTTAGCCTACCGAAGACGCAACCGCTTCACAACAACTCAGTTCAATTTAATGAACTGGTTCGACCGGTTCACTTAGAAGATTCAGTTAAAACAAACGATTCGCCCGTCTTCGCTACAGTCAGTTTGAAACAATGACAGGCTGAAGACTTACATTTTTGCAATGGAATCTTGTTATTTTGAACTCATCGGAGCAAAGAAGTGGATTGTCGCTAAGTGTAGATTATGTCTCACCTAAGAAACACAACATCGAATAACTCCAGCTAAACAACAAACGATTAACATCAGTTCACATTCTCCATGTAAAACAATTAATTCGACTAAATTCAAAATGAAGGTTATGGCTTTTATTGTTGAGTAGATGCAGCCACTGTCTAACATTACTGTAGAAGCGACTACGTTTTGTAAAAATTGTATGATTTTTCTCCTTTGGGAAAACAATTTATACATTGTGAAGGCCATGTGAAGTAATTTATTCAATGTATAATGCTCAAAGATTTATTTGGATTTGGGGCGTCTTACTGTTTTAAATTTTTTAAATCTGTTTTTGCCTTAATATAAATTCTTTCATGTTAGTACTCTTAGGCTTTATTGCAAACTTTATCTCAATGGACAGTGAATTTACTTACAAATGTAACGAACACATTACTTTACATGCTTTTTTAAAGTCTGTATAAACAGCAAAATGAAGGTGTAGGTTATATACAATAGGTGGTTGTGAAATGCAGAGCTTCTTTATAAAAAAAAAAACACCTGTAAGTTTTGAAAGAGATCAAACCTCAGCTAGGTAAGCAAAAGTAATGGAAAAGTAACTAAAAAAAGTAACGTAATGCATTATTTTCCATAGAAAGCAACTAAATAATGCAGCGAGTTAATTTTTGGTGAGTAACTTAATATTGTAATGCATTACTTTCAAAAGTAACTTTCTCCATATATATATAAAACTTCTCCCCCTTATATATATATATTATATATTAATTAAATTGCTAAAAAAATAGCTAGTTAGTTATGTCAAGTTAGTTATATTGTAAGGAATATCATTATCGCAACACTCAACGACAATATTGCAGATTTTCCCAGTGTTATGCAGTACTACTATACCAACCACATCTATGATAAAAATGATTCTGTGATGTTGTACTACGAAAAAAAAATATATATAATAAAACCTACTAAAACTTTTTACACTAGTAACTTGCTGAGCAGATATGTTGTCATATAAATTCAACACAGGCTTATTCTGAAAACGTATCCCTACAGATGTTTCTGGAGACCACGAATTATGTAGTCAGAGGTATGTATGGCTGCATTTCATTTTAAACACTACGGGGCGGTGTGACGGCGTTCCTTTTCGTGCTTACCTCCATATGGATGGCATTCCGGCATTCCGATCATTCGCTTAGTCAGTCAAAAAGTCTGTCAAAAAGTCAGTCATCCTTTGGTGGGTTTACGCGAGAACAGCAGGCATGAATGGCACTCGGGAGGGATATTTGAGGACTCAAAAAGCGTACACAGTGGCCACTCGTTGATTCGCGAAAACAAAAACTGCAGAAAAACATGCCGCTGGGACGTATTTCAGAGTGAGCCTGGGTTGTATAAATTGAAACAAGAAATCTTCTGTTTTGGTTACTTAAATGTTTAAGTGAAGCATTAGATTATAAAATTATGGCTTAAATCAGTGCTACACTGTATTAAATTTGCAAACAAAAATAGCGTAAAATATAATTGAAACATATTATTGCAATATTACCTATGAATAACAAAAAAATGTTCAACAAATAAAACTTGATTAAGCAAGTGTTGACTTTCTAACTCTAACCTTACTTGAGGACATTTTTTTTGGATGGAAGAAAAATGTGAATATTGTTGACATGCTGAATATATAATCAAGAACAAGCCTTAATTTCCACTTTTAATTAAACACTCTGCCCTGTTTAAAAGATCATGCAAGATTTTGTTAACCCCACTTCTGGGAAAATGATTGAAGTCGAGAAAGTATTTGGACGTTTGTGAAATATCCAACATTTTGCTGATCTTGCTTTAGATTAGGAGCACGTGTTCATTTACTTTACAAGCTGCTGCAGTGTGTTTGGAGTGTGTGTTCTGTACAGTGTGTAGGGTTTGAAACTAGGCCAGTTCGTCTATGGAATGACAATTAAGAAGGTCCAGTCACTGATTACAACCTGTGTGTTTGTTTCAGTGCGTGCTTGTGTGTGTGGCTCTTTCAGAGTGTGTGTATGTGAATGTGGTAAAAAAGTATTTAAATAGGTTTTTGCAGATAGATAAATCAGTATAGGTGTTTATTTATAAATGAAAATGTGCTAAAAAAAAAAAAAAGCTTGGCTCAGACTCTGGATGGGGTCTAAATGCTCAGAACATCCAGCTTCCGTTACTAATTAGAGCACTGATGCAGGAGGGTGTGTGTGTGTGTGTGTATGTGTGTGGACAATGCTTTTTGGACGCAGCAGCATTCTTAAACTTTCCTCAGGGCATGCCGTCTCACACACACACACACACACACACACACACACGCACACACACACACACACACACACACACACACACACACACACACACACAAACACACACACACGCCTCAACAGGGCAGAATAAAAGAGGTAACAAGCTGCAAACTTTCCTCCGCCCACCTCCCTTTATGTTGTAATCCTAATCGCCAATTGCTTCTTTCTCTATTTGGTTCATGCCAGTCTCCTTCAGAGGAGAATCCAGCTCAGAAACATGAGCTATTTACATCCGGCATGTGTTTTTTTTTTGTTGTTGTTTTTAAGTATGGTTGATGCAGACTTCAGTTGCTTCTTTAAACAGGACATGTTATGACTAATTTCATACATTGTCAAATAAATCTGTCCCCAGAATATGTTGAATTGTCAGCCCATAGATCATTAATTATAGCTTGTCGAAATTGCCCTATGTTTCTCTGCCTTACTTTAAATGCAAATGAGCTGCTGCTTTCCTGAAATGGGTGGAGCCTTTACACACTATTCTGATACCCCAGAAACAACAAAAGAGGTTACTGCAGCTAAAATTCCAGAAATAACCAGTAGTGAATTAAAGCCTTTCATGTTCAAACCAGAGTCTGACAGAGATGGAGAGAAAGAGGTTTCAACTTCTAGGCTGAACCAGGATGTTTCTGAACAGTTAGAGAATCAGTTTATAAAGATGTTGTGTAGTAAATTTGATTAAACTTATCAACTAACATATTACTGCCTTGTACAAATATGCTGGTTTTTGTAAATACACATTACACAATTATGCTAACAGTGAGCATTTTATTTTTTATATATATCTGCTCTGTGAATACAGTCATGTTAACCACACAGCATGTTAACAAGCACATTCAGAAAGGAAATTTAGAAACATTCTCAGAATATGAAGTGGCACACTTGTTCAGAAAATGAAGCATGAATTTCCTTTTAAATTATAATTAAACCATGGTGTCCTCAGTAGCTTTGATGTTGGGAGTCTATGGATCAGAAATTTAGTTTAATATTTTTACTATTATTATTAAACCAATCAGAGTCTTGTCTTCCATTCCCTTTAAGAGACAGTGTATCACGCTATGGAGCATTTGCTAATTACATGGCGGACTTTGTAAGTGGAAAAACTGAATGCTTCCTTAGCAAGAAAACAGTTAAACAGACCATTTGCAGTGGATGATAAGGAACGGGCCTCCTCCATTTGGCCTTTCTACTTTCTCTTTACTTTACTTTTACTCTTCACTTCTTTACTTTTGTGGATAAAGAAATGGTGTTGAACGCACTCCACTGAAGACATCCATTAGCCTACATATTTAATTTTATTTGTTAAGCACAAAGATTTGTTTCAAAACGATTTCTAAATTTAGTTCTAATTTCCAGCAAACAAATAAATGAACAATAATGAGTTACAGTGTTTCCTCTAGGATTTTTCTCCAGCTGTGGTGGTTACAGATCTACCAACTGCTTATGGCATTATTTTAATGACAAATGTTGTAAGCGCGGTCGAGTTCGCATTTATGTAATACGAGCATGCGAATCTCATTTTTCATCGAACCAGCAACCTTCTTGCTATGAGGTGACTGCACTGCCTACTGCGCCACTGTGTTGCCTAATGGTCATAATATATTATAAAATCCTCTTCCTACACTCTCAGAAATAAAGGTACGCGAGCTGTCACTGGGGTGGTACCTTTTCAAAAGGTACAAATTTGTACCTACAAGGTCCATATTAGTACCTCAAGGGTACAAATTGGTACCTAAAAAGTACAAAAGTGTTCCTCTTGAAATTTGTATACATTTTTGAGGTACCAATATGGACCCTTTAGGTACTAAAGTCTACCTTTTGAAAAGGTACCACCCCAGTGACAGCTCGCGTACCTTTATTTCTGAGAGTGTATGAGAGTGAAACTGCAAGTTTTTCAACATTCGTTGAGAAAAAGGCTTGCCAAAATATAGTTACTTTTCATATTTTCTGATTTGTTTGATGCACCGAAATATAGCACTTAAATACTGATAAAGGCAGATTTTTATATGTCACCTTTAACACCGGATTGATACTGAGGGAGCGGAGAGAAAGATGGCATGAGAAAAGAGCATGTGTGTGAATGTGTGTTCAATCTGAAGGTCAGATGACAGTAGGGGTTGTTGACTGAGAGCGTATCACGCCAATCGGATGAAAGCAGCGGGAAATGGCAAAAAGGCAGACTGGCACAGCTCACATTGGTGTGTGTGTGTGTGTGTGTGTGTATGATTGTGTGTGAGTAGATAAAGGTGCAGACTAATTACCTACTATAAATCAGCTGTGTGTATTGATTACAGTGTGTCACAATAGATCCTAAATCCATGCATGATGAGAGAGAGTGTGTGGGTGTGTGTCTGTGTGTGCACATTCTCTATCCTCCTCCCATTCTCTTGTTTTAACCTGTCGCTTTATTGCAACACTCAAAACAAGTGGAACCAGAGACTGTTAGTCGTACTAACATTCATCACCTGCTGTCAGCTCTGTGTGTTTGTGCATGTGTGTGAATGTTAACAGTATATAGCAACTTCATTACACATCCCTAAAAAATAGTACAGAGTAAACCAAGAAGCTGTATTAACCACCACACAATGCACACTTGTGTTTAATTTAAGCTTTATTTTAAGTTCTTGTTTTTATTAAACTATTTTTAGAACGTTGTAGAGCATTTCATTTCAAATGCTTTTTAAAATAATGAATTCATTAAAGAATGCTAATATTAGGCATGTCAACTGTTTTTAGCATTGGTGTATATTGCTAAATATTGCTTGAGGATTGGTGACATGGTGGCGCAGTAGGTAGTGCTGTCGCTTCAGAGCAAGAAGGTCACTGGTTCGGGCCTCGGCTGGGTCAGTTGGCGTTTCTGTGTGGAGTTTGCATGTTCTCCCTGTGTTCGTGTGGATTTCCTCCGGGTGCTCCGGTTTCCCCCACAGTCCAAAGACATGCAATACAGGTGAATTGGGTAGGCTAAATTGTCTGTAGTAAATGAGTGTAAATGAGTGTGTATGGATGTTTCCCAGAGATGGGTTGCAGCTGGAAGGGCATCCGCTGCGTAAAACATGCTGGATAAGCTGGCGGTTCTTTCCGCTGTGGTGACTCTGGATTAATAAAGGGACTAAGCCGAAAAGAAAATCAATGAAAGATTGGATGCTTGAGTATCAAATCAGCATTATAGAATAATTTCATGAGATTGAATTATATAACTAGAAGGGGTGTCAAACGTACGGCTCAGCAAACCGGTTCAATCCAGCCTGTGAGATGATTCTGTAAAGTATAAAAATAAGCTGCAATTTTTCAATAAAAAAAACTGCTGTCCCAATTGTGTCCACTAGATGCAATAGCGCGATAGCAATTGCAAACTGTTAATTTCATCCAATCCAGACGCCTGAATCAAAATCAGTTTGACAGTCATTTCAGAGTGAAAGACCTGTGCTCTGCCATACCACACTAAGGTGTTCTTGCGAGGAAACGTAACTATTTTACATTTTGTCAGTTTAGAATTATATAACTAGTACAATTCATACAAGATCAGTCATACGAAAATGTATGATTTTAAAAAAGGAGGCATGGCACCCAACCACACCCCTAAACCCAACCGCCATTGGTGGATAAGCAAATTGTACTAAATTGTACAAACGATATTGTACAAAATCATATGAATTAGCCACAAATAAAAAAGTTACGAATTGCAGTGAGATTGTGTTTTCCTCAGGCTCCAGCTTTGTGTTTTATGTTGATCGTATTTAAACAAAGAAAGCAATCTGAAGTTGTTGTTTTTAAGTTATATATACACCATATTTTACCAATCCAGCTCACTTGAGAATAGATTTTCCTCCATGTTTCCCCTGAGCTAAATGAGTTTGACACCCCTGAACTAGAATAATGAAACTGAAAATTCATAAAAAATAAATCCAAAAGTGTATACAATTTTTAAAATGTAATCCTATTATGCAAAAATCACTTTCATAAGGGGTTTAAACACTTATGTGGGGTTTAAAGGGGTTGCCACTATATGAAGAGTTCAGATGCAAAAACATCTAAATGCCATCTAAAATTTTCTTTTACAATGAGCATTTTCTCTGCCTCTTATGTTTATGTTCAGTTATCTCATGTTAAAATTGCTAAAAATAACATATTCTTTGCCATAAAAGTAAAATTACTGAATCAAGACATAGGAGTCTGAGAAAAATGCTAATTTTATAAGAAATTTTCAGATGGCACTTAGAGGATTTTGCATATGAACTCTTCATATATTTTTAACATATATAGCCTAAATGAGCATGAAAACATAGTAAAAATCCTAAAGGTTTGAATTGAAGCTTTTATATACGTGTAGTTTTTATTATATGATAAAAAAATTAGATTGAAAGCTAACAGACATTTATTTCCTTATTATTTTTTTCAACTGAAAATACACATTATTTTAAAAACACATTTATATTTGATGCAAAAAAAAAATGACCGCTGTGTTTGGACTTATGCAAAAGACACCTTTCTAACCCAAACACACACAGAGTGTTGACCTGTACACACTGTATGTTTCATAAAAGCAGTCAAATATATTCCAGCAACTGCTGTGTTGCCCATGGCAGCCAGTTTTAAATCACATCTCACATTTTACCCTGCGCAACTCTGGCAAAACACAAAAAAACCTTTCATCTTTTCTGCATGATCAAAGGAAAACTGTCCTCAATGCATGCAAGTGTGTGTGTGTGTGTGTGTGTGTGTGCTGCATATAAAAAAGTGCTTGAATCTGCAGTGATTATGAAAATACATGAAGCTGATTAGAGTAAAAGGAAGGTAACACTGTGGTCAAAAAGGGCAAGACATCTGTGTGTTATCAATGCTGAAATCCCAGAGATCACTCATATCAGAGTCTTGTAGCTTTGCAATAAAGTTTAGCCTTTTAGTCAGTGTTAATATGATGTCATTACTGTACATGTGCAGTGCATACTGTAAAGTGTTTGAAAGGGGTTTTAACTAACCAAGAACTGGTGGCAATGAACTTCACTGAAATGTTGTGAAGGTGAGCCCGACGATATAAATTCTCTATATAAGTATTGCTATTGCTGCTGCGGTCTGAACACTGTTAAAGTTTTATTATCTAGAGCAGTTTTTAAAACTAGATGTATATCGTTATTATTGTTCTTAGTGTGAATTTGCATTAAAGCACAGCTCACAGGAATACTTTCAAACCAAGCTGCTTTCTAGATTAGTGATTAGTGAATTTAACTGACCGACTAAAGTTAGCTAAATCTGACCAATCTGAAAATGTGCATTGTTAAAAATACTTTTTCAATCCTAGATTGTGTAGATTTCCTTCTAAAACTGCTCAATTTCACTCAAGAAATCTTTAATATTTCTAAATCTTTCTCAAGAAATTCTTATGTAATAATAATTATCTTAGGTCACACTAGAGTTCGAGCATGCAAAATTCTGTCGTACAACGCTGTGAAAAAGGGCATGATTAAACAGGATGTTTGACATTTAAAAAAGTGAGTGATTGGTCCTTATTTTAAATTTCTCTACAGAGGGATCATGTTTTGATCTTCGATTGGTCTCATGCAGTCACGTGATGCGATTGCACAGGTCAGTGACTGAGATGTAATATAGAGAATACGATAATTTTTCAAAATGAAAAGTCGTTCAGACTCAGATAATAAATAAAATGGTAATAATTAATGATTTCTTGTGCGGCCCCGGTACCAATTGATCCATGGACCGGCACCGGTCCACAACTTGGGGGTTGGCAACCACTGATATAAATATAAATAAATACATGTTTCATTTTGATTACCTCGGTCTTCTGCTGAAATGACAGACAGTGATTGGCTGAGAGAAATGTTGTCCCAGGTACAATATTCACAATATTGATACCAGGAAACAACACAAATTTTAAGTATTTTTGGGACAACTTATTTGTTTTATGTTCAATCCATCAAAATTTATAAAATCAACTAAGTTATTGTGTTTGGACAACATGAAGGAATTGTGTGGAACCCAGAATTTTTACAGTGTACATAAGTACACTCATAAAGGAGCTGATTTTGTTTTATTCTGCTAAGAAGACACCTGAAAGAAGGGTGAAGCATAGCTCCATGACTCTTCAAAGGAAAGAAAATGTCATGCTTTTATGATCTTGATTTTAAAAAAGAAAAATGTAAAAAATCAAGGAAATTTTTTTACTCTTACTGTATCGAAAATGTGACACCACTGTCACATATTGAACCAAACAAAATTTAGTGAACCGCTACACCCCTAATAAAAGCCTAAATCTGTAGACCTCACAAGGTTTCCATATCAGCCCTGTAAATCCTCAGCGCTCACACTGCCTCTATTCTCCACACACCTCCTGGGAAATATGGAAACACTAGTAGCCATTTACGATATTTATTTATAACCCCTTCCCCCACGCACATTAGTGTCTTTCACTGGGCCCAGCATATGTTACACAAACACTCATCTCACACACTCCCTCTCCTTCGCAGGATATACTGTAGAAGACACACACACACAGAGCAGCATTTATTCACTGAAGGAGTCTCCGTCTGATGTCAGCACTATGGATTTGAGTGGTGTAGTTGAGGGAAAAAGAAGCGCAAAAAAAAAGTTGAGTGAAAGACAAGATGAAAGGTAGAAAAAGGGGGACGGTGACAGCGTCAAGAGTGAAACACATTAAAAGCGATATGAGAAGTGATCAAAGAGATATTAACTCTTCACGTGGCCTTCAGACTCCCTCAGAAACAGTGGTGTTTTTTGGACTTTGCTCTTACCAGCGTGTGTATGCCTTCACATGTAGCGGGCGATCTATAATTCATACACCACCATTCTGTATTCCGCTCGAGCTTAGTCTTGTCTGCTAGTCGTCTGCCAACACACTCCTGACCTCATACACACACATCAGCGCAACATCTATCAAATATATCAATCCTTTGTAAGTCTGTCACCGCTGTTCGCAGAGATGAATGTCACTTTGAAAAGAGAGACTGAAAGAGGGATAGAGATGCTACAGAAAGAAAGCCGGGTCTTACGGAGGTGAAGGGGAAAATAACGTCAGGTGGAATATTTATTTGAGCATGTTGTGTTTCTCTTTCTCAGCGGGGTCTCCATGGCGTTCGCCGGGGTGGGTAATAAACATATTTGTTTGTTTTTCCTGGTGTGCATTCGTGTGATGTTTGAACAGTCCCAGGGAGAGAATGGTGTTATTATTTATTATTCATTTTAGATCTGTCAGTATAATCCAGTTGAAATTAGGATCTATGTATGTTAATTATTGGTGCTGTTTTGCTAGATCAAGGTGTTAGAGAATGCCAAGGATATGATTTGATCCTCAAGGAATTGTAGAAACCTATTTAGCACGCTTATCCAAACAAATATGCATGATTGCTTTTCTAGAATCTTCCAAGTAAACATACTGGAAAGTGGAAAGCGACTCTATCTATTATCTAAATGTATATAAATACATGTTTCTTTTTTTTACCTCAATCTTCTGCTCAAGTGACAGACAGTGATTGTCTGAGAGAAATGTTGTTCCAGGAACAATATTCAAAATATTGTTATCTGAAAACAACACCATGTTTTAAGTATTTTTGGGACAACTTATTTGTTTTATGTTCAATGCACCTAAATTTGTAACATTCTATCTATTATGTTTTTTTATACCTCGATCTTCTGGTGAAGTGACAGACAGTGATTGTTTGAGGTTGTCAGCTGATAGATATGGGAAAGTAGGAGCCTTCTGCGCCTACTAGTAGGCTCAGAAGGCCGTTATCCTCCATCCACATGGTTAATCAGCTAAAATGCAATTAATGGGAAATTTAATAAATAATATTCTCGTTAACTTCCGGCTGCAGCTATATGTGATCTATAGCTGATTAACCCTATAGATGAATGATAACAGCCTACTGGCCCATATCTATCGGCTGATAACCACTGATAACACCCATTCAATCGAGTGATAACGGATAACCAGCGATCTAGTGGCTGCAGATCACTGGGAAACCCGCAGTTCGCTGGAAAACTACAAATCTGCCAGCAAAAGAACTGCAAGATCCGGTCATGCACCACTCACACACCGGTTTCTTATAGTAGTAATTTTATATATATAGTTTTATAGTTTAAGTTTAAAAAATGGGGTAGTTCCCCAAGGGGTTCAAAGAGAATATTTATTAATATGGACTTTACAAACACATTGTATTTTAAGGTACTAACCAGCTTTAGTACAATTTGTGTTTAATAATAGACATAGACAATATTCAACTTTTTTTTTTTAAAGGAATAATAATTTATGCAGTCAAAATACATGTTTTTACAGCTAATATGCTGGTGATTTGATGCTTGGCTAAAGTTGCAGACAATTTCATCTATATCAAAATGCAAAACTAATTTTAAACTAATAACAGCCAGTTATTCCTTACACCGATTAAGAAACTTGAATAGGCGACTAAAGAAAATGCACTCTAAATGTAAAATTAAATAAATTGCTAAACACTCTCGACCAATGAAACTGTGAAACATGCAACTCACAGCAGAGGTGAAAAGTTATTGCGTATCATATTTAACAAACCGTGTACTACCAATTTTATGTAATTTTGCTCACATGGATAGTTGAATATTAATCAGATGATGTCATTACGCTGCTGTGCCGTCAGCCAATCGTTGCATTGCTGATCATGATTTCGTGGATTGATAGATCTGTCCTTCTCAACACACGCAGCGATCTCAGATCAGTTCATCCAGGCATTTTAATCTGATTCGTGAACTTGTTTGAAGAAGCAAATTAGCCAGAGATCAGTTATCAAGATTAAAAGATCTGCCACATCATCTTAGATTATTTAAGCAAGTTACGAAGAACGGACCCCTGGCCTAGATCATGTCTGATTGCAAACACTCAGATGAAGCTGCTCAGACATGCATACACACACACACGCACACACACACACACACACACACACACACACACACACACACACACACACACACACACACACACACACACACACACATTGTTGCTGAGTCTTGTTATACTGTTTGAACATTACAACGTGTTTTCCTTGCCTTGCCTTCCGTGTTTTTAAACCTTGCTTTGTTTGTTTTACCCTGTCTGCTGCCTGCCTTTTGACTATTCACCTGTGTATTAGACTACGACTCTGGATTTCCCTGTAAACATCTGTTTGCCCCTGTGTTGACCGTTGCTTGCCTGATCATCCTGTTAATAAAACCCTGCATTTGGATCCACTCCCTGTTGTCAGCATCACTTCACATTACAATAACATTCAAATTGACTGGTTTCAGAGAAATATTGTTTCAGGTACATTATACCATTACTACCGTGCAAAATATTGATATCAGAAAATAAATCACTTGTTCATATCTGGATAAAGCAAAGGGGAATTCACACACATTTAAAAATGAAATGAAGTTTAAGAACAAACAATACTGTACATACTCTTGCCAATTTTTCATTATGTTAAGTCTTGTGGATTTTTTGACTAATTTTAAGATGATTTGAATGATTTTCTGAAACATGTGGTGCTTGTTATGTTTAGGATGGGCATTATGCTTCCTTTTTTTTCTAAAAATCATGTAAATTACATTTATGCTTATGATATGCTCAAACATTACTTTGTATTGAAGGTCTGTATTATAAAATATTTTGCTTCCTTTGGGAATCAAACCGACAGCCTTGGCATTGTTAGTATCGTGCTATTTGAGCTATTGGATTGCATAAATTTGGGATTGCATACATTTCTATTATGCAGGTTTTGCATAATAGAATTTCACACAAAAATACCACTTCATAATACTGTTAAGTTTTCCTGTAAGATTAGAATTCTTTCCTTAAGCCCGAATACTAAATACTAATGCATGGCATGAGAAACGGCAAGATTGTGATGAATTTAATTCAAAGGAGCTGATAAAATGTGTAATAAAGACCAAATTTAGAAAATGTCAAATATTAATTATTCACCCT
The DNA here is from genome assembly GCF_903798145.1 of Danio aesculapii. NCBI lineage: Eukaryota > Metazoa > Chordata > Actinopteri > Cypriniformes > Danionidae > Danio > Danio aesculapii. The sequence continues at coordinate 34,662,883 of NC_079447.1, read as the reverse complement.
CATGTCTTTCCAATCCCCTGAGACCTTGTGTTCTTCTGAACACAAATTGAGATATTTTATATGAAATATAAGAGCTACCTTATACTCTACAGACAGCAATAGACTGACATGTTCAAAAACACTATCAAAACAATCCATGTGACTTCAGCGGTTCAACTGTAATCATTTGAAGTTCCAAGAACACTTTTGTGCAAAAAAAAACAAACATATAAACAAAAACACTTTGTTTGCATATACTGTATCTTTCATGTAGTCATCAAGTCAGGGTGCACATACACTCTGTGCAATACAATGCTTGCATGTTGCATTGCTGACTTTAATGCCAATATGTCACATGAGTCGTAGTAAATGACATTCATTCATTTATTCATTTTCTTTTCGGCTTAGTCCCTTTTTTAATCTGGGGTCGCCACAGCGGAATGAACCACCAACTTATCCAGCATATGTTTTACGCAGCGGATGCCCTTCCAGCTGCAACCCATCACTAGGAATCAACCATACACACTCATTCACACACATACACTACGGGCAATTTAACTTACCCAATTCACCTATACCACATGTCTTGGACTTGTGGGGGAAACCGGAGCACGTGGAGGAAACCCACGCGATCTAATCCTTGCAGATTGCTGGAGAACCACACATCTGTCACTGAACTGGACTACAAATACCATCATGCACCTCACACGCACCAGTTCCCGATTCCCTCTGATTACACATACACACAGTTGGTAACTCACCTTGGACTGGTTACCTGGTTCCTTTTCTGGACGTCTTAGGACCGTTGCTGCCTATGAAGGATGATGGAGCTCTCAGATTTAATCTAAAACTAAAATTTTGAAGATGAACAAAGGTTTCAGGGAATTGACAGTAATTAAAAACAGCATTTAATTTTTTGGGTGAAGGAACATGTTAAGTCAATCGATAAAATCAAATCAGCATAATGCAAATATCCATCTTATTATTAAACTTCCATTGCCTGCAGATTGAAGATGCTCCATTAACTCCTCTCTGTCTGTCTTCTCTTTGTTAGACTGGGTCTCGAGTGAGGTGGAGGTGTTTCTGGAGGACTATGTGGCTGGAGTTGGGGATACGGTGGTTCTGTCCTGCACACCGCAAGACTTCCTCCTTCCCATCATATGGCAGAAAGATGGAGACGCCGTTTCTTCAAGCAACCGTACGCGAGTGGGCCAGAAAGCGCTCCGCATCATCAACGTCTCCTATGAAGACTCGGGCGTTTACTCCTGTAGACATGCCCACAAGAGCATGCTTCTGAGCAACTACACCGTCAAAGTCATCGGTCAGTGCTTCTTAATGTTATTTAAGTGCTGTTCTTCCTTTTCTATAGTAGACTTCAGTGCACAGGCTCAGGCATGCAAAGCATCAATTGGAAACTCGCCAGTCAGACTCGTTCCCAACAGGCAAACAGGTCTTGAGACACACACCTCCCGGCTGACTTGACGTTTATCGTACAAGCAGAGCAAGGTGAAATGTTAATAGTCTAGGTGATTTTTAATATTCTGAAAGTACAAAATAGCGCCTCCTTGGGGAAATATAGAGAGAAATGGTACATTCTGGTTATTAGAAATTCAACATAGGCTCATTCTGAAAACATACCAGATGTTTTCATTTGTTGTGATTGAAACATCAGTTTGCTTGTCTAAAGTTAAACCACTGGTATTGTGTTGGCCAAAAATTTATATACTGTAAACATGTAAACTGTATATGTCATCTATTGTATACAGAGCAATATTACTCCTACAGTAGAGTATTATAATTTGAATATATTAATTGTAAAATCCAGAGAAACCATTTTAAGTAGCATTTTAAACTTGGGATTAAATTCTAAAATTACACAAATAATTATTAAATAAAAAAGGTTCATTTAATTTATGTTAAATATCTTTACATTGGGCAGGCTAATCAAAGAAGGTGTAAATAAAGGTACACTTAATTTGAAGGTGCTCTTGTTACAATGTAACTATTCATTCAACTCCTAAGTTATAATATTTAATTATATATACTTAATCTACAGTTAGAATCTACAGTAACAGTTAGAATGTGGGTTCAAATTTGTAGTATAAATACATACTCAAACTTTGTTGTTCACAGTATATACAGTGCATAGCTTACAGTTGAAATCAGAATTATTAAACCTCCTTTGATTTTTTTTTCTGTTTAAATACTTTCCAAATGACATTTAACAGAGCAAGGAAATTTTCACAGTATGTCTGATAACATTTTTTCTTCTGGAGAAAACCTTTTTGTTTTATTTCGGCTAGAATAAAAGCAGTTTTAAATAAAACAAAAACATTTTAAGGTCAAAATTATTAGCCCCTTTAAGCTATATTTTTTTAGTCTACAGAACAAACCATCCTTATACAATAACTTGCCTAACTACCCTAACCAGCCTAGTTAACCTAATTAACATAGTTAAGCCTTTAAATGTCACTTTAAGCTGTATAGAAGTGTCTTAAAAAATATCTAGTAAATATTATGTGCTGTCATCATGGCAAAGATAAAATAAGTCAGTTATTAGAGATAAGTTATTAAAACTATTATGCTTAGAAATGGGTTGAAAAAAAGTTCTCTCTGTTGAACAGAAATAAAAATATTTTTAAATATTAAAAAAAAATTCCATTAAAACATAATTTTTAAAAAAAAATTCACAATTTTTGCACTTAAAATACAGCAAAAGTAGCAGTAGTGGTTTAATGATATGCTCTTTTGAACATGTTCATACTGTAACAAAATAAATAATTAACTACATAATTGCATAACGGAATATACATCGTTATATCAAAGATTTGTTTTTGTGGACTGTACAGGATGTGTGTGTACCTAGTATTCCTTACATTATGGCATTTCTTCCCCTTGAGGAAAAAAGCTAATAAATCATACCGGATTAAATATATTAAAATGTAAATATGCAGGATGTTTTCTCTGAAGGTTGTGTTTAGGGGATACAGTTTACCGTTTGTAGAGTATTAAAACTATTAGGCCTATGGGAAGTTAGTGTGTGCGTGTTTGTTTTGAAACGGTAACGGTGCGGAGTGATCTTTGGTTGAGTAAACTCAAGGATACAAGCTGAGCTGCTCATTGACAACTAATTAGAATGTAATTATGTGGAATCGCCTCATCATTTAAAGCAGATGGAAAAAGCAGGAGCGCGGGGAGAGTTTTACTTTACCGACATGTGTTTGGCATTAGGCCAGGGCAAATCGGTTCTACTTCTCGCCAGCGTCTGGAGAAAGACCGAAAATAAAAAACTAAGCGAAACGGGCACAACCTGTATCAATTATCTCAAGCCGATAAAACGTCCACAAGACAGCAATATCCTGTTCTGCACACTCTTAACACAACACACAGCTACCAGACACATTGACAGACAGAAACACGCAACACCGCATTACAGGGAAAGTTTGTGCAAAAACCAGCATTAATGAGTTTCACTGTCTTTCTGCTGTGGGGCATATATGAAGACGTTTCACAAAATGTTAAAGCTGCACTTTTTAATGGAATGAAAGTGAATAGGATTTAAGCTTAATAAATGAAGAAAGTAAAAAAACTAAAGTAAAATCCAGGACAAAAACTGATCTCACAGGCCCTTGTTTTATCACTGCCGTCATTAATAAAAATATCAGGCGTATACATTTATTACAAAAATAATAATACCACAGAACAACACCACCAACTTTCAGAACTCGATAATAAATAAATAAAGAAAATCAGATAAACCTCCAGTGTAGCCAATGAAGACAAATGAACCCACTATACATAAAAATATAGCATAAATCTGATGGTTGTAGTACAACTAACACCATAAAAGCCAGAACACACACACTCACACAAACTCACACAGAAAGCTTCAGTGTTCCAGTAACTGCATATCTTTAGCACTAAATAGGCCTAGTGTTGGCTTTCATGCTCCGCTGGTATTTTAGGAGTGTGTGTGGTACACTTTTACCTGTGTAAATGTTCACAGAGGAGGAGCCGAAGACAGAATAATCTTCTTTTCAGGGTCACAGAGCCTTTTTTTTTTTCTCCCTCTGAATGAGTTCATTTAGAAGCAGGATACGGGAGTGTGTGTTTATATGTGTGTACTTCAAGACGTGTGTAAAAATACAGCTGTTGTCAGAAATCTCACTGAATCTCTGCTAACATCTGCCATCCATTAAGCGCTGTGTCTGTGTGTGTGTGCGCACGCGTGTGTGTGTGTGTAGTAATTGGTTTTGATTTGTTATCAGTTTATTTTCCTCATTCTGCAGATCACATGAATGGTTTCATTGTTCATACAGAAAGGCCACTGTGCTGCGGAGTAAAAACATCTCTCTCTCTCTTTCTCTCTCCGTTTCTCAGATTCGCTGTCCTCTGGTGATGATGAGGACTATGATGAAGATGAGGACGATGCAGGTAATGGAAATGGTGCGTTTCGCTCTCTTATTTCTCATTTCATTACTGAGTTTTTGATCGAGTTTTGGTGAGGTCTCTGTTGTATAATAAATGCATGAGATTGCTGTCTTTCATGGCTGGGGATCGGTTGCATCTCATTTCATCAGCTGCCTTTCCCCCACTTGATGCTAAAACGCAAATTCTCTTGTGAGGGATGAAGGGGAAAGAAGAGAAATGATTTAAAATCTAACAGTGTTAAGTGGAATGTGACAAAAAACGCAGAATATGTTCAATTATGCGTACAACAAGAGGAAGATTTTATTTCACAGTGTCTTAGAGTTGGTAAGTCCTCGATTCAGTGAGCCGATTGGTGATGTTTTATTTTTCTTTCAAAGAAGAAGGAAAAATCATGGTTTGGGGTTACATTCAGTATGGGGGCGTGTGAGAGATCAGCAGAGTGGATGGCAACATCAGCAGCCTGAGCTATCAAGACATTTGTGGTGCCCATTACATTACAAACCACAGGAGAAGGTAAATTCTTCAGCAGGATAGCGCTCCTTCTCATACTTCAGCCTCCACATCAAAGTTCTTGAAAGCAATGAAGGTCAAGGTGATTCAGGATTGGCCAGCCCAGTTATTAGGTATTGAACATTATTGAGCTTGTCTGGGGAAAGATGAAGGAGGAGGCATTGAAGATGATTCCAAAGAATTTTGATGAACTCTGGGAGTCCTGCTAGAACACTTTCTTTGCCATTCCAGATGACTTTATTATTAAGTTATTTAAGTCATTGCAGAGATGTATGGATACAGTCCTCCAAGCTCATGGGAGTCATACACAATATACATTTTTTTCCACTGCTCCATGACTTTATATTCTATACTGTACATTATTTCTATTAATTGACAATACTTTTGTCCAGGCAAAGTCAGATCTTACTGTCCTGATTAAATAATAAAAAAATCAAGGCATGATCATTTTTTATTTTGGTAAAATAAGCAAAATCTAGAGGCCTTTGCCTTTCATATAAGCCACTTCTGATACCAAATGATCAACTAGAAGTCAGGTTATGTTGTTCCTAAAACTTGGATAGGCGACAAGACTTTTGTCAGTTACTGTAATACTTCTAAAAGGGTGTGAATTATAGCGGGTTTGAGGGAGGGTTTAACCCCATAAATTTATGCTTGATCCCCCTTGAAGGATGTCAAAACAAAATGTGTGAGGGCTTCTGGAAAACAGTATTTGAAAAGTTTGAATAATAGAACTAATAATAGTTAATAAATAAGGATAAATTTAGCCCATAAGAGGTTACTGTAGGTAAGAATTCAATGATAATACATAAAAAAATTGAAATTACACTACCGGTCAAAAGTTTGGGGTCAGTAGGATTTTTAAATGTTTAAAAATAAGCTTCTCCTGCTCACCAAGGCTGCATTTATTTAATCAAAAATACAGTACACATTGTAAAATTGTGAAATGTTAATGCACTATAAAATAACTGTTTAAAAGCAGCTTATAATTTAATTTAGTAATTTATTCCAGTGATTTTAATAATGAACTTCGTTACTCCAGGCTTCAGTCACATGATCCTTCAGAAATCACTGTAATATTAATTATTATTATTATTATTATTATTATTATTATTATTATTATTATTATTATTATTATTATTATTATTATTATTATTATTATTATTATTATTGCTATTGCTATTATTATTATTGCTGTTGTTGTTATTATTATTATTATTATTATTATTATTATTGTTGTTGTTGTTGTTATTGCTATTATTATTATTTTTTTTTTTTATTATTATTATTATTATTGTTATTGCTATTATTATTATTATTATTATTATTATTATTATTATTAATGGTAATAGTAATAAAAGCAATAATGACTGGAATAATAATTACATTTGAAACTGCATACAATAAGAAAGCAGTAATTTAAAATTGTAATATCTATTTACCATTTTTTTTATTTTTACATTTAATAAATGCCATCTTGATGAACAGAATAATTAAAAAAGAAAAAAGAAAAAAACAGACCCCAAACATTTGAATGGTAGTGTATGTTGCTAAATACTAAATGGGAAGTAATTAAATTAAATACATGAACTACATGAGGCATGCATTAGAAAAATTCCTGTAAAACACCTAAAATAGGTTTAAAAAGTAAAACTAGAAAAATGTAATTATGAAAACATGACAGTGAAAAAAATTATTAACAACTAATAGAGGATCTCTTCTGAAACTAAGATTCACGTTACAAGGGAAAGAAAAAAACTGAAAATTAGAGATTCTGAAACTTTGATCCTTATTTGATCTAATTGCTTTGTAGGAGTGTTATGAAGCGGACAGGAGACAGAGGTAAGGAAACGTTAGGGTGTTTATTGAATGACAACAAGGAGCACATGAAGGATAGCCAGGAGGATCAGGAATGATGTTGGGGTCTTTTCCTCCGTGGCTGGGTAACAGGAATACACGAGGATGGACAGCACACACCAGATACAGCTGACAGAGGATGACACAGACTTGGAAGGACTGGAAGACAGGACGATTCGGGAGGACCAGGAAGACTAGGAGGAATACAAAGAGAACAGGTAAGTAAATCGTTTGTTTAGCTGAGGATGACTACGCTGAGTGGTCGCTCAGTTGTCCGCTTTCGTCGAGACGAGCCCGGACAATGAGCGACTGGAGTGCTGTGCTTTTATCTGGTGCTCGTGAATGTGATGCAGCTGTGTGCTCATTAGAAGTCAGGTGATGGTGATCTTCGTGAGTGGGGGTCGTGAGAGCCTGACCAATCCATGACAGTACCCCCCTCCCCAGGGCCCGCTCCTGAGGGCCGACACCTCCGACGCCGTGGTGGTCTCCCTCTGCCTCTAGGCGCTGGGAACTCAGGGTGGCTCTCATGAAACTCCACCATGAGACTAGGATCGAGAATATCAGCTCTGGGAACCCATGTCCTTTCTTCGGGGCCGTACCCTTCCCAGTCCACCAGGTACTCCAACTGGCCACCACGACGTCGGGAACGCAAGATCTCCTTCACTGCGTAGACGGCTCCTTCTTCTAGGAGCAGTGGAGGAGGGGGTTCCTCTTCGTGGTCAGGCTCTGTGGAGGGAAGAACAGGATCGTGATAGGGTTTCAGGAGTGATACGTGGAATGTAGGGTGAATACGGTAGTGAGAGGGTAATTGTAGTTTGTAGGTGACGGGGTTAACCTGTTCCACGATGGTGAAGGGACCAACAAATCGGGGACTTAACTTGCGAGAGGGCAGTCGCATGCGTATGTCCCGGGTGGATAGCCACACCTTTTGTCCGGGTGTGTATCTGGGTTCTTCAGACCTTCTTCTATCGGCGGTTACCTTGCTTCGACGGACTGCCCTCTGCAGATGTTGATGAGCCTCGTCCCAGACTCTCTCGCTCTCCCGGAACCAGTGATCCACTGCGGGGACATCAGATGGTTCGCCATCCCAGGGAAAGAGCGGTGGTTGGAAGCCCAGGACGCACTGGAATGGCGTGAGTCCGGTGGAGGGTTGCCGCAGTGAATTTTGGGCATATTCTGCCCAGCCCAAATACTGGCTCCAGGAGCTCTGGTGACCACTGCAGAAGGTCCTCAGGAACCGTCCCACCTCCTGAATCTTCCTCTCTGTCTGCCCGTTGGTTTGGGGATGATATCCAGAAGAGAGGCTGACGGCCACACCTAGGAGCTTGAAGAAGGCTTTCCATAGACGTGAGATGAACTGTGGACCTCTGTCCGACACAATATCTTCTGGAATACCAAATGACCTGAAGACTTGATTAAAGATATTGTCGGCTGTTTCAAAGGCTGTGGGAAGACCTTTCAGAGGGATTAGTTTGACAAACTTTGAGAATCTATCTACTATGACTAGAATACAGGTATTACCTTCTGACGAAGGGAGATCAGTGATAAAGTCCACTCCTAGGTGTGACCAGGGACGGTTCGGAATCGGCAAGGGATGGAGCTTTCCAGCGGGTAGATGACGTGGGCTCTTGGATTGGGCACATTCCTTACAGCCCTGAACATATTGCCTCACATCCCTTGCCATGTTTGGCCACCAGAATCGTTGGGATACTAGCGAGAGAGTATTGTTGATCCCTGGATGTCCAGTGCCTAGCGAGGTATGTAAGGAGTGGATCAGATCTACCCGGTGTTCAGGTGGTATGAACTGCCGATGAGGAGGGCATCCCGGCGGAGCAGGGGCTTCCGGAGTGGCAACGACTGGAGGAGCGTTCCAGGTGATCGGACAAATGGAGATGTGTTCGGGAAGAATCTTCGTTGGGAGTTCTTCATGATCGTGATGCTCGTGTAAACGAGAGAGAGCGTCTGCTCTTAGATTCTTGGGTCCTGGACGATAGGAAATGGAGAAATCAAAACGTGAGAAGAAAAGTGACCATCTGGCTTGACGTGGACATAGTCTCTTGGCCTCTTTGATATATTGGAGGTTTTTGTGATCTGTGATCACCTGGAACGGATGTTTGGCTCCCTCCAACCAGTGACGCCACTCCTCCAAGGCTAGCTTGATTGCTAGCAGCTCCCTGTCTCCTATGCTGTAATTCTGCTCCGCCGGGCTCAACTTCCGAGAGAAATAGGCACAGGGATGCAGTCGGGGCGGTGTATCATGATGTTGAGATAATACTGCCCCGACGCCGGTGGTGGATGCGTCCACTTCCACCACGAAAGGAAGATTTGGGTCAGGATGAGTCAGGAGTGGGGCCCTTGTGAACTCCTTCTTAAGAAGGCGGAAGGCTGCGGCTGCTTCTTTGGTCCACTCCAGTCCTTTGGGTTTACCCTTGAGGAGATTAGTGAGAGGTGATGTAATCCTGCTGTAGTCCTTGATAAACCGTCTATAAAAGTTAGCAAACCCAAGAAACCTCTGGAGCGCCTTAATGGAAGTGGGTTCTGACCAGGATAGAACAGCCTCAATTTTCTTCCCATCCATACGTATACCGGTTTGATCAATGATGTATCCCAAGAAATGAATCGACTTCTGGTGGAATGAGCATTTCTCCGCTTTGAGGTAGAGGTGATGTTCTCTCAATGTGTGTAGGACCTCCGCAACGTGTTGGCGATGTTCGGCCCTCACTCCGGGAGTAAATGAGGATGTCATCTATGTACACTATTACAAAGTGGTGAAGAAACTCCCGGAGGACTTCATGAATGAAGTTTTGGAATACGGAGGGGGCGTTGACCAGACCGTAAGGCATGACCTCATATTCATAGTGGCCAGTAGGGGTCACGAATGCTGTCTTCCATTGGTCCCCCTCACGTATTCTTATCAGATTATACGCGCTGCGGAGGTCCAATTTAGTGAAGACTTTAGCTTCTCGGAGCTGTTCCAAAGCGGCTGGTACCAGAGGAAGGGGATATCGGTATTTTACTGTACCGTTATTTAGGACCCTGTAGTCGATGCATGGACGCAGCCCTCCGTCCTTCTTGGCCACAAAGAAGAAGCTTGAGGCGGCTGGTGATTTTGAGTGACGTATGTACCCCTGACTCAGAGCCTCCCTTATGTAATCTTCCATTGCCTGATTCTCTGGAAGCGAGAGCGGGTAGATCCTACCTCTTGGCAACTGGGCATCTGGAACTAGGTCGATCGCGCAGTCCCATGGCCGATGCGGCGGTAGCTGGGAAGCTCTCTTGGGGCAGAAGACATCATGAAAGGAGCTGTACTCCTTAGGAATGTGGATAGACTGCTTCTCAGGAGGGCTCTCGACCGATGTTGCAAACAAAGAAATGGGGTTCCGACCTTGAAGAGGGAGATTTGGAAAACAGGTAGGTGTGCATCCAGATCCCCATTTCTTTATCTCTCCTGTGCCCCAAGAGATGATGGGATCGTGCTTCACCAGCCACGGGCGCCCTAGAATGATGTCCATATTTGCACCCTCCAGAACCAGAAATTGAATCCTCTCTTGATGTAACAGCCCCACTTGAAGAAGGATGTCTTCGCATTGTCGATGGATACGGGTCGAAGATCGAGTGCACTGGGTTATCGGTTGTATCTGGTATATATGCGAGGACGCCTCAGTACGGAGGTGGAGTTGACGACAGAGGGATTGGGAGATGAAGTTCCCTGCTGACCCGGAGTCGATGAGGGCTGTGACAAGGAGAGAAATAGAGGCAGTAGTTATTTGTACGGTGGTGGTAAGTGGTTTACATTGTTCAATATTCGTACTGAATACACTCACTGAAGTCCGAATGGGACGAAGGGGACACTCCATACGGGTGTGCCCACTGACACCGCAGTATAGACACAGACCCCGGGTCAGCCTCCTCTGTCGTTCCGCTGATGTCAGTCTTCCAGACTCTATTATCATGGGTTCTGGTTCTGGAGAGGCTGTTGACTCAGGCGATTGGAGGAGTGCAGACGAGGGGGTGATGGTGTCCTGTTGATAGGAACGGAGACGATCGGAACATCGGAGAGAATGTTGGATGAATCTCTCCAGACCCATTGTATCATCTAATGTGGCCAGCTGGATTCGGAGAGTGGGTTCCAAGCCGAGCCGGTACGTGGTCAACAACGATCTCTCATTCCATCCACTTGCAGCTGCTAGAGTGCGAAACCGGAGAGCATATTCCTGTGTAGATAGAGTACCTTGCTTTAGATGATACAGCTGCTCTCCAGCGGCTACTTCCCCATCAGAACGTCCAAACACCTCTTTGAAATACTCCGTGAAGGTAGTGATGGAATTCATGACCGGCCCGGCTTGGTTCCAGATCGTCTCAGCCCATTTAAGTGCAGGTCCAGAGAGTAGTGATACGATGTAGGCGATCTTTGACTTATCTGTGGGATATAGAGAAGGTTGCATTTCGAATATGAGGGAACATTGTAACAGAAAACCATTGCACTCCCCCGCTCCGCCTGAGTAGGGCGCTGGTCGGGCCATGGGACTGGAAGGAAGGGCCGAAGAAGAAACTGTGGAGGCGGAAGTGCTCGGTGCTGGTGGTGCGTTGGAAAGTGGAGCTGGTGGCTGTAGAATCCGCTTCAACTGGTCCACCAGCTCTTGAAAGTGATCGAGGGTGCTCATGTTGTCGTCGTTATTGGTCCGGGCTTCTGTTATGAAGCGGACAGGAGACAGAGGTAAGGAAACGTTAGGGTGTTTATTGAATGACAACAAGGAGCACATGAAGGATAGCCAGGAGGATCAGGAATGATGTTGGGGTCTTTTCCTCCGTGGCTGGGTAACAGGAATACACGAGGATGGACAGCACACACCAGATACAGCTGACAGAGGATGACACAGACTTGGAAGGACTGGAAGACAGGACGATTCGGGAGGACCAGGAAGACTAGGAGGAATACAAAGAGAACAGGTAAGTAAATCGTTTGTTTAGCTGAGGATGACTACGCTGAGTGGTCGCTCAGTTGTCCGCTTTCGTCGAGACGAGCCCGGACAATGAGCGACTGGAGTGCTGTGCTTTTATCTGGTGCTCGTGAATGTGATGCAGCTGTGTGCTCATTAGAAGTCAGGTGATGGTGATCTTCGTGAGTGGGGGTCGTGAGAGCCTGACCAATCCATGACAAGGAGAATCAGCTGAGGTTCGAAAGAGATCTCAGTTGAGATTTTTCACAAAGAAAAAGCGAGGGAACGAAAGCTATCACATCTGCCTGTTGTGGTGGTGGGATCAGGGTTGGGGGAGGGTCTCAGGGTTGAGGGGAGGCCATGAAACAAGGGATTAAGCAAAAACCAAAACCCCTTTAGAGTTTAATGACCAGTAATCCAACTCTAATTAAGAAAGAGAGAGAGATCTAGAGCTGTGAGGTCTGGAACATTTGAGAAGAGCTGAGGTCATGTGACATCTGATGACATCATTCTGTAATATCTTAATGATGCAGTGCTGGTTGCAGCTCTCCGTTTGGCTGACTGAAGCAAGCTGTGCGTAATATCAGCTGTGTGGAGTTGTGCTGCACTTTGATGGCTTTTTTTGGCTGTGGAATAAAAGTGAACAGAAAAAAAGAAGTTGGGTCACTGTAGATTCGCGGTTCCCACTTCAAAGCTCAAATTGTCTGTATTTAACTAAATAAAATATCCAACCACACACACAAATGCACATATGTGACCCTGGATCTCAAAACCAGTCATAAATGTCTTTTTTTATGAGAGTTATACATCACATTAAATATGAATAAATACGCTTAGGCTGAGATACATTTTATTTGAAAATATGTAATCTGAGGGTTTAAAAAACACAATATAGAAAGAAATCTCTATTAAAGTTGCCTAAAAATTGCTGAAAATGTACAGAATGTCATAAGTGGATATGGTTTTCACTTTATATTCTTTTTTTTTTTTTGGCTATTGTAAAGGAATAAGATGTTTTGTGGTCCAGGGTCACATTTAGGGTTCAGATCATACCTGCCAACACTCTCGTTTTTTTCAGGAGTCTCCCATATTTTACACCCACCACCCTCCCGTTTTGTTATTTCTCATGGAAAACTCCCGTAATTTCACCCCCACCCCCTGGTCCTCAACCTTTTTCTACCGTTTCAAACACCCAACGTCTCCCACCCCCATACTGACTTTCGCAGCTGCTGGCTGGAACCAGGTTCTTGACACAGTTACTAACACCACAAGCCTCATCTTCATATCCCCCACTTTGTCTCGTCTCCTATCCCTGGTGTCCTGGAAAATCATTAAATAATGTTGGCTCGTATGGTCCAGACTCATCCTTACGGTGCCCTTATGGTGCCACTGACCATCTGAGAATGCATTGAAAACTAGCATGCCAAAGGAAATGCCAGCCTGCCAATCTCCCTTCACATTTATCTGATACCACAAGCAAAATAACTCCAGTGAAAGCCATATTCAGTCTAGTTAATGGGTTTATTGTGAGCGTATGTGTGTATGCACTCACTTACAAATCTGTGTTTGTAAGCTCGCATGTATGTCTGGAGTCAAATGTGGCGTCTGTGGGTTTAATCGCCAAGTTTTGTGGGCTGATCTGATCTGGAGTTAATTGTTTGAGGCTGGATGAAAGCATGTTTACTCAGTCTCTTAAAGACACACACACACTTCTTAAGTACAAAAATGACTATCATTTTGCCTGAAGGGTGTATTTATGCTCTGATATTTGACGTTAGCCATTAAGAAGTGTAAAAACACAGGCCTGACCACATGACGGATCTTATTATTAGGAGAATTTGTGGGAACATTAAATAAAGGAAAATTGTTCGGTTGTTATAATAGGTTATTATTAGGAACCTGCATTGTGGGTTCATGGCGCTGCAAAGGATTTAACACTGGGAATCTGTCTGCCAGAGCATAAACGCACCTCACACTCATGTAAGAGTGTATGCAAGTGTGTTTGCTTTTCCAAACAAATTTGAATTCAGTCTGGGAATTAGGCAGCCAGTCTGGCGCTGCTACAGAAAGCTAGAAAAATCTTTCCATAAACATTCACCCACATAAAGACTCCCGAAGAAGTAACACCCTCCCACCCCATATCCCCTCAAAAACAGAACTTCATGTTAATATACATTAATGTAGAAGTCTATTTGTGCATATGGATTAATGGGCTGCTTCATGCAGGTTTATACTTCATGATTTTACTTTCCTGTTTCTGGTTTTGACCCAGCAGAAGCTCCATACTGGACCCGTTCGGACCGGATGGAGAAGAAACTATTGGCTGTCCCTGCTGCAAATACAGTCAAGTTCCGTTGTCCTGCTGCTGGGAACCCAACACCCAGTATCCATTGGCTGAAAAATGGCAAGGAATTCAAGGGAGAGCAGAGAATGGGCGGCATTAAAGTAAGCCAATAGGACTATCGATGTGCATGCGCAAACATGTGATTGTGTGTTGAGGATTACAGATAATAAGAGTCTGCAATTAGAAGTCATTTGCACAGATCTCCAACATCTGCTCCTCCTAGCGCTCTCTGTCTCTCGCTCTCTGGATTTTATTTGCTTGTTGTCTCTAGAGGAAACGTCCACCTGTTGCTGTTCTTCTGAAAGAGCAGAGGAACGCAAAGTTGCTGTGTGGTCTTGTTATTTGTGTGTTGATATGCTTGCATGCGAGTGTTGTTTGCGATGATGTGTATTGGAGGTCGTCCACTGATTGTTGAGATTATTTTAATTTAGTATTAGTAATTTAATTTAGTATTTTTTTCATCTTTGTAGTGCTTAATGATCTCCCCCACCCCAGACACACACACACACACACACACACACACAATTTTAAAAGACGTTTCATTCGAGAAAAAAAAATTCTGTAACGTCCAAACATTTTTATTTTATTTTATTATTATTATTATTATTATTATTATTATTATTATTATTATCATTATTATTATTATTATTATTTTTATTTTTTTTATTTAATTAAATTTTATTTTATTTTATCATTCATTTTCCTTCGGCTTAGTCCCTTTTTTCATCAGGGTTCGCCACAGCGGAATTAATCACCAACTTTTCCAGCATATGTTTTAACAGCGAATTTAATTTAATTTAATTTAATTTAATTTAATTTAATTTAATTTAATTTAATTTAATTTAATTTAATTTAATTTAATAATCATTATTTTCCTTTGACTCAATTAATTAATTTTATTTTATTTTATTTAATCATTCATTAATTTTCCTTTGGTATAATTAATTAATTTTATTTTATTTTAAAATTATTTTTAACTTAATTTAATTTAATATAATTTATATATTTTTTTTAATTTTATTTAATTTGATATTATTTTATTTTATTTTATTTTATTTTTATTTACAGTATAAGTAAACAAATCATCAAATCAGTTTCTTGCGTTCTTTTTCTGTTTTGATTAACAGAAGAAAGAAAATCATACCTGTTTGGAGCTACATTGTGACAGAATTGTACGTTTTTAAGCAACCCATTAAATACAGCCTCCATAAACAGAATCAAAATTAGATCTTTTAATATCTCAGTAGTTTCTTCTGCATAGCACTGAGATACAAAAGTCATACAAATATAGAATTTAAATGAAAACCGTATTGAAACAAATTTGGGTTTCAATTGAAATGATCTGATAAGAAATGATCTGATAAGAAACAAATATACGATTTCAAAAGATACCTGATATTAAAAGATCTCAATTGCTTCTTTTCAAGCTGAATTTTGAGCATTCTGCAGCCAAAGTCGACTCTCGGCACATTATTAGTCCGGTGAATTGAAGTCTATCGCAAACACTGCATGTTTCCACAGATTTGGCGAACAAACTGTGTCTCCAGGCTGTTTGGCATTTCAATTTTGCTAAATATTACCAAGGCTGAATCCATTGCTGACACCTCACATAAAATGCCAGTAATCCTGAAATTGAAACCGATTCTGGATTTACTCACTCTCCCGCACGCCAGGTCACTCTTTCACACCCAATTTTAGATATCCAGACATAAAGAGCAATATAGTATACGTAGCTTTTAAAAAATATTAAATGGGACTGCCATAGACAACGACACCATTTCTCCAAGCTCCCTGACTTTTTATGAAACCAGCTAGTTTTTAAGGAGGTTTTTAGTTAAAAAATACATATGCTTGGACCCGGCAGCTGGGTAAAAATTTGCATCTTGCAATTCACATTTATTTAATTTTCTTTTGATCCTAAAAACAGACATAAAGAAAGTATAGAAAAAGCACCTGCGAGTGGTCAGGGGTCTTCTAAGTGACTTCAATGTGCACATCCATGCATTCAGACACTTAAACACCCTTGCTTTGCATTGATCTATATGCATATATTATAACCTAAGAGTGCCCCCTCCCTAAGAGAGACATTTAGAAACAAAACATTCACCTCTCCACCTCTCCATGACCATAGTGTGACCAGCGTGCCCTTACAAACACACACGTATACGCACACCAGGGGTCCCGACTGACCCAGGGTCATCCTTTATACCAGACCTGCCCTCTGCATCAGCGCAGTCACTGTTGGCATAGAGATGTCTGACAGCTTCATAATAGCTGTATTTAACACACATATACACAGGAGTCTGACAGCTCAGCTAAATGTCTTCTGTCTCTATTAAGACCAAGGCTAAAAGTCAAGCCTCTTATATTTATTTTATGCGTAAGTATGTGCCCCCCTCCTTGAGTTTCGATATGACAGGCCTGATGGCTTGATAACGCACTTAACAATGTGTTAAAACACGGAGCGCCATGCAGAATTAAATGTAAAGAGTTCTCTGAGATCAGCGTCGTCAATCTTAAAGCTCTTTTCTGCACTGCAAGGGGAACAATAATGCGCCGATTATGTTTCCGTTGGCACTGGATCTGGCTGTAAGTTTGGCTACCTCTCTGGCTGACAGTCAGGGCGCGTTAATTGCCGACTAAATGCGGTAAGATTGCAAAATGAGTTTTAAATGCAAGTAAATGAGTCACATTCTGTACTCTCATTGTTTGAAAGTACCCAAGGCTTTGTTTAGACAGTTGACTTTCCCACAGCTTTCCCCTTCAAACGGCCACACACACATGAACTCAAACACACACACACCTCAGACGCTTTCTGGCAGGGTTCTAAGGTCAGAGGTCAACTCTCTATTGAGTCATCAGAAGGGGGACGTTCCGAGGGGGTGTTGCCGTGGCGATTTAGATACCTTGATTGACGATGGGAGGCGTGGCTTTTGTCATGCTCACATATGGCAGCCGAAGTCGCTTTGTTAGAATGCTAATCTGTGGCACTGTGTGTTAGTCACACCTCACGCACACATACACACTGATGTTTTGTGAAAATGTTGCATTGGGGAGTGTGTATGCAAGTGGCTCGCAACATATTCAACAGCTCAATTGACGAGCGAGTGAAGAAAGACTGCTACGTCCTCAGAGAGATGACTCAATTTCAGTCGCGCTTCTCTGTGGGATCACCAGTGCTTGAAATTCTACATGCTTCAGTAATGAAATGCTGAATATATAATCCACTGACAAATGTGTCTTTTGTCTGTTCTCTACAGCGGTATATGTCTTTATTTAGTGCTAGGGTGTGATTTGTCATTCATTTAGGTTTACAAATGTTTATAGGGCAAGTGTGTAATTTAGCCATGTTCTATTCGAGGTGAATGTTCACGTTATTCATGTATTATTATTATTGGACATTACTTAAATCCACTGACAGTGACAGTTGCATTTTGTTGGTGGGTTCTGCCTGGTAAGCAGCAAATTTTGCAAGACCATCTAGAACCTGATGGAAAATCTTTGTGAGATTTTTTTTACTGAGCCTGGTTTTTCTTAAGGTTTTTTTCCCTTCACTTTCGTCAATTGGTGAAGTTTTGTCCCTCGCCACTGTCGCCACTGGCTTGCTTGGTTTGGGACTTGTGTAGCTGCGCCTCAATGGATTTGCTCTTCAGTGTTTAGACTTTAAGCAGTGAAAACTAAAGCAAACTAAACTGAAACTGAACTAGACTGACACAGCTAATGATCTTTTCGATTGACCCGGTTGGTACAGTGGTTCAGATTTTTACTTGCCCAACCAAAAAATAAATAAATAAAAGTTAATTGCTATTTCTTAGCCACATATTTTAAATAATCGGTCAAAAATAACATCTGTGAATTTAGAATTTAAATATTTAAAAAATGTTAATAAATATTTGATCAAAATTGAAAGTGTTATGGAAATAAAAAGAGCAGTATGGAAAATGTGTAGGTATTTTATTGCCGTTCTAAATGATTTAACAAGAGGTGGCTGACTTACCAAACTGGTGGCAAACTGTGCAAAACCTGACTTAATTTTTTTCGTCGTGTTGTCCCCACCTAAATGTCTATTTCCAAGACGTTAGCCTCATAATGTGATGTTACTGTCTCTTCGTTGTACTGGTTGTTTCCAGGTTACAGAAAAAAAGAACGTGCTCACAACATCCAATCAGGCAAGAGGAAACAAAAAGCAATTTGGTGTTTACGACAGCACAGAGAAGGTAGCATTTAAAGGCTTTAAAGCACAAACTGTTTCTCCATCTCTACTGTATTTTCTCCCAACTGACAAATAGTCGCACTTGTTGCCACTAAATATGCCACCTTAAAGATGTTAAAAGGATAGAGATTTAGGAGGTTTAGACCAAAACCAAAAGACATTCACTTCTATAATAGCCTAAAAGTTTCCAACATTCTTAAAAATATCTACTCTAATGTTCAACCGCAAACTAATTAAAGAACAAGTGCAGGGTGAGAAATTATTACAGAACTTTAATTTTGGTGTAGGCTGTCCCTTTAAGTGAAAACAACATTGGATTTATGTGTTTATGTCTTTAAGCTTGGATCTTTATCAATACAGACCGATTGATGTCCCCCTGTAGTTCACTCTCCAGAGCTCTAGAACAGTCTCTTACATGATGGCTTGTGCGATTATGGGCCGGCTGTACAATATTGATGGCTTTCCGGCAAGACTACCACTTTCCACTGAGAGGGAGAGAGAAACCATTTTGTCGTTTTAATGACTAGCCCTGGGGTCAGTTGTTTTTGCTTCCTGTCTCTGTGGGTCAAATTAAACAGTTCTGCTGTCGGAACGAGCCTGCACCATTTTGGCACAACCATAAATCCTGGACCTGCTCATACAAACACATACTCAAGGGAGACCTGGTCTTCCTAGCACCTCCAGTCTCTTTACTCCCAATGTTCTCCAAAGTTCTGTCACAATCCAATATGCTCCACACCAGTCTTAACTCCTACCCTCAGAGTGTGACATCAGAGTTAAAGAGGCTTTAGCAGTGTAATGCCGGGAGGAATTTTTTTAGGACGGATTTTGGACCGATTATCAGACCTTTACTTTTTTGCAACAGGGTGCACCATGACATGGCAACACTTTTTACCTCTTATCTTTTGATGAAGGATGGGATAAATGTACTTATTCTCTCCTCCCGTTCTCTCTAGATAAAGTGCTCGGGTAGATTGAGGAACAGCTGAGAATTCCTCACAGCATTTCTTTGCAGCAGACACATTGAGATAAATGTCTTACACACACACACACACACTCACAAAATGTCAGCGTCAAGTAAGATATGGTCTTAAATTAACTCTCTCATACTCTCGCTCCACATGGGGAACGGACATTAAATACTTTTGGGAAGTTAACAAGGCTAGTCTAGGATTTCAGTGCAACCGGCTTAGACTCCAATCAGCACAAGCTTATGCAGTCCAGGCCAATATTTCTTGTCTTTGGTACAGTGTTTGAATTTGACTCAATTTACACAATTAAATGTCAAATAAAATCGATGTTCTTTTGATGTCGATTTTATAAGCATACATTAGTGCCGTTGTACTTTTGTGCTCATTATTTCTATTGTTTCATTAGTGATAATAAAAGCCAACATGCCTATTGAAGAATGAACAGGAGAATGGCTGAAAATTAAAACGAAACAATGAAATGTTAATAACGTATTATGCGGTCGCTGTGCTTTATTTCTTTTGAAGCTTTTGCATAGTAAAACAAAACTCATATTCTGTGATAAGCTGTAGATTTTCTGCAGCTATTGTGTGAAATTAACTAAGTTTATTGTTTTGTTTTTCTTCAGAATATAGCTTGATGATTTAACCAAACTTCATTAAAAGCAAATATTGTGTAGTTCATTATTTAAGTTAATCAAAAAGTATAAAAGAAAAGTTACAGAACAATATACTTTCCATTGTGCACTTGCGTTGGTTTTAACCTGTATCGGTAGACACATTACATGTCAGGTACTCCCATGCAGACACCCACACCCACATTTCTTATACAGTGCATGTCAATCAGCAGACAGTAAAGCTTCAGTGAGTGAGAGTGAGCCAGTGAGAGGAGCTGAGGATCCAGAAGACAAGGAGGAGGAGGTGGAGGAGTGCAGGGGGCACAGGCGCCTCTGCCAACTTTCTTAGGCATGTGTGTTTGTCTATGTGCGTGTTGCCCGCTCAGGCAGTGTTACCATGCAACTGTTCAAAAACACAGCCCATAATATTTACACAGTTACATTTCTTTCCACTCAGACCTTCGAAGTGCTCGGAGAAGGAATGAGAGAGAGACAGAGAGCAAGAGGACTGAAAAGAGGCAGAGAGAGAGAGAGAGAGAGAGAGAGAGAGAGCGACGTATATATAATTATAATGAGTGAATGAATTGGTGCTTCTGTGCGTGTGTATATGCAGATATATGCAGTACATGTGTATGAGATGAAGGGATTGTCTAAACCAAAAGAGACATTGAAACATATTTTGTCTAGCGGTGTTCAAGGAATTACAAAATAAAGCCAAAAAAAAGCAACTAAACAAACCTGTAATTATTTACTCATCCTTGTGTTGTTTTCAATCTGGATGTTTACTCATCTAATCTATCCATTTAGCTATCTATGTTTATCTGTCTGTTTGTTTATGTCTGTTTTTCAAAATGTTTAAACCAATATCAAGACAACATTTATTGATAGTTCTGACCAACTTAATACTGTTTACAAGCTATATATACTGTATACTGCTATACTAGTAAAAATAGAGTTCATAAAGACATCTATAAAATAGTATAATTTAATATAAAAACAATGTTGATCATTGTTTGATTAAAAAGTCACATTGGTTTTCACAAGCAAGTTTAACACCTAACTGTCACTCTATCAGTTTAGTAAAAAGTTGTTATTCTTTTGTTATTGTCATAAATTGTCAGAAAAATAATATAATATATACAGTCAAGCCCTCATACCTCTGGCAAATTCTGACTTAAAGGTACTTAAAGAAATATTTTTACTGAAAGAAAGATTTTTTTCCCCACTAATCAGTTTCGTTTTTAAAAAAAAATACATAACTAAAGTCAAACTTGTGATATTTATTATTAATACAGGACAGGCAATAATCTATTATCAGTCTATTTTTTTAAAAGAGGGGGGGGGGGTTAATGCTAAGAAATAATGACAATGAGTTAATTGTTATTCATTAGGATGGATTTCGATGGAAAGTCTATAACAGATATATGTATGAGCAATATATGAATGCAAATGGAGTCAACAGAAAACAATACAGAGAGGTGCAACATTCATTTCTGCTTTGATAACTACAAACCTTACACAGTCAAACCTGGAAAGAAACCCAAGCCTTCTTTCACCTTCAAACCAAGTATATTATATCAGATAGCAAAGATTAAATCCTCATGAATGATGCATTTTAACAATATACAGTAAACCATAACGTTAAACAATTATCCGAAGGTGGTTAACAAGACTTTAAGGGCTATTTGAATGCATTCAACAATACATAACTAAAGTCAAACTTTAAGTCACAATTTGCCAATAATATATATATATATATATATATATATATATATATATATATATATATATATATATATATATATATATATATATATATATATATATATATATTTATATACACAGTTGAAGTCAGAATTATTAGCCCCCCTTTAAATGTATTAGTCCTCCTTTAAATAAATATTTCCCAAATGATGTTTAACAGAGCAAGGGAATTTTCAAAGTATGTCTGATAATATTTTTTCTTCTGGTGAAAGTCTTATTTGTTTTATTTCGGCTAGAATAAAAGCAGTTTTTGATTTTTTTTTAAACATTTTAAGGTCAAAACTTTTAGCCCCTTTAAACTACATTTTTTCTGTAGCCTACAGAACAAACCATCATTATACAATAACTTGCCTAATTACCCTAACCTGCCTAGTTAACCTAATTAACCTAGTTAAGCCTTTAAATGTCACGTTAAGGTGTATAGAAGTGTCTTGAAAAACTCTAGTCAAATATTATGTACTGTCATCAAATATTATGTACTGTCAAAGATAAAATAAATCAGTTATTAGAAGTGAGTTATTAAAAGTATTATGTTTATAAAAAATGAGAAACACTTTCTCCGTTAAACAGAAATTGGAGAAAAAATAAACAGGGGGCTAAAATTCAGGGG
Organism: Danio aesculapii; assembly: GCF_903798145.1. NCBI lineage: Eukaryota > Metazoa > Chordata > Actinopteri > Cypriniformes > Danionidae > Danio > Danio aesculapii. Next base: position 34,640,650 of record NC_079447.1, on the reverse strand, counting down.
GGCTAATAATTCTGACTTCAATGGTGTGTGTGTGTGTGTGTGTGTGTGTGTGTGTGTGTGTGTATGTGTGTGTGTATATATATATATATATATATATATATATATATATATATATATATATATATATATATATATATATATATATATATATATATATATATATATATATATATAGTATTTCAGCGACATATATTGCGATATAATTTTGGAAACAATGTATCAATTTTCAATCGATTGGCATGATTTTGTTGGGGAACAAATCATGCATAAAATGTAATATGCAAATATAAGAGTGAAATAAACAGTGCTTTATGGTTTTCAGGGCATAGTCAAATTGTATCCAGGTACAGAATTTTTTTAAAAAAAGCAAAGACTTTACTGTTTAAACAATTCAATAAAACTATTTTCTATTAAATATTGTGTCTGAATGCTGTTAGCTCTTAAAAACATGTGCAAATGATAAACTTTTTCTCCATTAATGTTAAACTCTGCAATAGCTACACAAATGTCATGTATTTTGAACTGTGGCTATATAATACAACTATATATATGAACTATACAATCCCAACTCAACATTACAGATCCTCCGATATCGATATATAAACAATAGTAAAACAATAGTAAAAATATTTTTTTAAAATTTATATATATAATATAATCTAGAATATATATTTTTAAAGATACTATTGTTTTATTTTATGTACAATTGTTATAAAATGTTCAAAATATTGTTATTGCGAAAAATAGCAGAACATCTAATACTAAAATCTAAAATTGATAGCAATAACATAGATGTCAATTCTGCATCCTGTTCAGTATTTGAACTCCAAATCCTCTTAGATGTATCAGCCTAGTGGATCTAACTCTTGCATTAACATTATACAGACACAGGGAATTAAGCACCTGTTCTTCTTCAAGAGAAAAACCTGAGGAAGGATTCAAGTGGACCTCTTATGTAATGTCCTACTTTATGAATAAAACTCTGTGTCTGTCATTCTCTTTGTCTAGCTGAGGGATCAGCAGTGGAGTTTGGTCATGGAGAGTGCCGTTCCATCCGACAGGGGAAACTACACATGTGTGGTGCAGAACAAATACGGGACAATCAAGCACACTTATCAACTTGATGTGCTGGGTATGAACACGTAACACACACACACATGTTCAACATTTAATTTTAAACTCAACTTCATGACTGACTGCGCCCTTTGTTTCTCATCCAATCAGAGCGCTCTCCTCACCGGCCCATCCTACAGGCGGGACTGCCAGCCAATCAGACGGTAGTGGTGGGCAGTGATGTGGAGTTCCACTGTAAGGTGTATAGTGATGCTCAGCCACACATCCAGTGGCTCAAACACATCGAAGTCAATGGAAGCCAATATGGGCCCAATGGCGCCCCCTATGTCAATGTTCTTAAGGTACAGTCTGAAGAATTCATAAATTAAACACTTAAAACTGTTTTCTTGTCAAATACGGTTGTTAAGTTTGTTTCAGTAATTTTATACTGATTTAAAGGGGTCATGATCTGCCTTTTTTGTACTGTCCTATGAGGCTCACTTACAGTGTTATTGAGATTTTATATATATATATATATATATATATATATATATATATATATATATATATATATATATATATATATATATATATATATATATATACACACACACATACACAAAACATCTATTTAGAAGAAATAGACTATTTCACTGAACACACTGAATGGGTGGCAGAATGTTGACTGGTATGATTGGGTATCTTGCTTATTTTGAAAAGGATAGCTGTTTGTCCTCTACTGCATGTATGTTTGACAGCATAGATACTTTATAGACAGACGCTGCTTTGATTTAGGTCAAAACACAAAAATGCTCAGTACATATCAAAAGATCAGTAATAAGCAGCCGTTTTGAATGTTATCACTCAATTGAATGGGCATTATCAGTGGTTATCAGCTGGACTTCTGAACCTACTAGTAGGCTCAGAAAGCTGTTATCATCCATCCACATGGATAATCAGCCATAGATCACAAATGGCTGCGGCCGGAAGTTAACAATAATTATTTATATTATTTATTGAATTTCCTATTAGTTGTATTTTATTGACGTCCACCCCTACCCCAACCCTAAACCCAACCGTCACAGTAATGTAAAAACAGATCTGGATCTGGAGTCTTCTCTATTAGTGTAGCTGATTAACGGTGAGAAATATTTGTAATACAGGGTGGGTCATTTATATGGATACACCTTAATAAAATGGAAATGGATGGTGATATTAACGTCCTGTTTGTGGCACATTAGTATATGTGAGAGGGCAAACTTTTCAAGATGGGTGGTGATCATGGTGGCCATTTTGAAGTCAGCCATCTTGGATCCAACTTTAGTTTTTTCAATAGGAAGAGGGTCATGTGACACATCAAATTTATTAGGAATTTCACAAGAAAAACAATGGTGTGCTTGGTTTTAACGTAACTTTATTCTTTCATGAGCCCCCTCAGATATACTAATGTGCCACAAACAGGACGTTAATATCACCAACCATTCTCATTTTATTAAGGTGTATCCACATAAATGGCCCACCCTGTATTTATGAAATTTCCCATTAGTTGTATTTTATTAACGTCTACCCCTACCCCAGCCCTAAACCCAATGATTAGCCATGTGGATGATGATAACAGCCTTCAGAGCCTACAGTAGCTACATCTATCAGCTGATAACCACTGACAACATTTCAAGCGGGTGTAATAACAGACAAAGCAACAGTGGACATGGAACTAAACAGTTAGTGTCATCTTACTGACATGTTTAAAAGTTTAAATATTAAAAAAAAACAGTTCATACATTTATTCCTAATGTTGGGTTTATTTTTTGGGGTTTATTGAGTTCTTTTTTTTCCGCAACATAGCACTACACAGCATCTTGCTGTCTTCAGAGAACATTGTTTGGTTTCTGTTTGACTTGCATTTGCCTCTCTCTTTATTTACCTACTACAGTGTGAATCAGTGAGCAGGGCTAATGGTCTAGTGGTCTAGAAGTGGGTGTTGATCTTCAGTGGAGGTGGAGTTTAACCACACTGTTACATAATAAAGTGTCTCATTTACAACTTGTTGTTTTGACAGATTGGCTTCAATATACACTGTTTTTGGCCAACAAAAATGTTTTGAGTTCTAAAACAAGATGTTTTTTATAGTACAATTATCTCTTTAATGTCAAAAGATTATGCAAATTTTGATTTCTCAGTTCATGACCCCTTTAAACGTAAACAAAGTTTTAATGGAATTTTTTGTTACAAACTTTTATTATGAAAGCTTAGTTTCTTTATGCTTGTTTGAAGAAATAGCTTCAAAATATGTGCAGATCAAATTAAACCACATATTCTTTATGAGCTTTGGGTGACTCTTGAAGCACCTCCTTCAAAGTCATGATCCCACCCATGCTCGCATCTTGCTGTAGATCCTGCAACTGGAGAATTAGGGGTCCCTCGCTCTCTTTTTCCTCTCGGAGGAGTTTGAGAGGAGGCAGACATCTGTTTTGGGCTAAGCTAACCGCCGCGGTGGCGTCGCGCACAGAGACAGCCATTAGCTGTGCTGCCCCACTCACTCTTTTGAGTAGAAGGAGGGAGGGAACGAGGGAAGAGGCTCCCGAAAAAGCCATGGAAAAAATGAGTGCGGGAAGCGAGGGAAGGGCCGAGTCAGCAGGCAGAGGAGGGGAGTGCGTCGGCTGGCCAGACCGCCGCGCTATTTTAGACTCCCACATAATTGAAACAGTATTTTACTAGGAGCCGCGCGCCGGCTTTTCCCTTCCCCGCAGTCTCATCTGCGCACCCTCTAAAGCCTTCCCCAGCCCTCCCAAACCGAGAGTGCTGAGGGACAGATCATGTGTGGCGCAGCGCCTGCGATCAAGGCAAGATCGGAAACAGAGAATAAAGCAAATGAAGCATCAGAAAGAAATACAGAAACGCATATGTGTGGGCTGAAGACAGTTTTCGAGGATTTAATTATAGTGATCGCCTAGCAATTGGCATGTCGTGGCACCAGTGCAGGAGAAATTAGTTTGAATCCTGCTTGCAACATTTCTAGCACTCTCACTGTGAGAATTTTGTTTAAAATGAAGAGCTATAAAATGGGCCCACTGAACTTTCCTATTGCTCCAGTACTGTTGTAGCGTATTGCATGACACTGTGTTATGGGCTTGATTTTCAAGGAAAGCAAAACTGTTATAAAAAAAAAAACCCAAGCGTTCTTTCACTTTCAAACCAAGCATACTATTTCAGATAGCAAAGTTTAAATTCCTCACCAATTATGCACTTCAAGAACATACAGTAACCCATAACATTAAACTGTTATGTCAGAAGGTGGTTAACAGGCCTTTACAGTCTATTTGAATGCATTCAACAACATGCATGTCTATACAGCAAAAGCAATCTGACTGATGAATGTGTTTTTGACAACATTTGGAAGTGGTCAAAATAGGGCTGTGCGATTTGGGGAAAATATCTTATTGCGATTTTTTGACAGATATTACGATTGCGATTAAATTATGATTTAATTCAACCTTCAAGACGTTAAACAATTATCTGAAGGTGGTTAACAGACCTTTATAGGATATTTAAATGCATTCAAGAACATGCATGCCTATACTACAAAAGCAATCTGACCGATTAATTTGTTTTTGACAACATTTGGAAGTCGTCAAAATACGGCTGTGCAATTTGGAGAATTGCGTTTTTTTGTTGTTGTTGTTGTTGTTGTTGTTGTTGTTGTTGTTGTTGTTGTTGTTGTTGTTGTTGTTGTTGTTGTTGTTACAAATATTGCGATTGCAATTTGATTTACGATTTAGTCCAAGCTTCAAGACGTTAATCAATTATCCGAAGGTGGTTAACAGGCCTTTATGGGCAATTTGAATGCATTCAACAACATGCATATCTATACTACAAAATCAATCTGGCTGATGAATGATTTCGACAACATTTGGAATTGGTCAAAATAGGGCTGTGCGATTTGGGGAAGATATCTAATTGCGATTTTTTTTTTGACATATTACGATTGCGATTTGATTTACAATTTAATTCAAGCTTTCAGCTAATTTAAATTGAATTCAAGCTTCAGCTCAATAATCTGTAAGCCGTGGCAACAATTCTGCGACAGCTCTAAAAAATTACCTGTTTTTGTACAGTGTCTCTGACTTTGAAACCAAAACATTCCCATATTCCAAATGCTGTTTTTCTTTGATATTAATTTGTTTATTGATGCTTAAAGCAGCAGAGCGCTATAATCCCACTTGTCAGTGTTTTTCTGTTTGTTTTTTCTTTTTTTAATTGTGGGCATAGTTTAGTTGCGTAATTCTGATTGGGCAGAACAAAAGTGTGCTCATTAAATTGGCTAGTTATAAAGCCCCGGTCAGATCACACGATTTCGGCATGATTTCCTTGACGTAGGATGTCGTGGGGAGTCGTAAAGGACAAATGGACGTCGTGATACAAGATTCAATCGTTAACGGAGAGAAGATTTTTTCCACAAATTTCTGAACATAATTGTTTTAATAACTCATTTTTAATAACTGATTTATTTTATCTTTGCCATGATGACAGTAAATAATGTTTTACTGGATATTTTTTTTGATATTTTTCAAGACACTTCAATACAGCTTAAAGTGACATTTAAAGACTTAACTAGGTTAATTAGGTTAACGATGGTTTGTAGACTAAATATAGCTTAAAGGGGCTAATAAGTTTGACCCTAAAATGGATTTTAAAAAATTTTAATCTGCTAAATTTATTTATTAATTTTTTTGCAGCCTCTTGCAATTAACTAATTGCAACGTTTCAAACTGCGATTGTGATTCAATTTCGATTTATCGCATAGCCCTAGGTCAAAATTTCTCAGATGCCATTTATATCAATATTTACTATCATCTACTTGTGATCAGATCATCAAAAACATCCTAAATCCTTCAAACAGGGCCTTGAATACAGGTTTTTGGCACTGAAATGTCAGATTGACGCAACTGTTTTATAAATTTGGCCTCAAGTATAACAGTATCTTAAAAAAGTGGAAGAACAAGCTGTGTGGGAGTGCTTTAAATCATTAAGTGTGTGTTCATGTGTGAACGTGCTCACCTCTGATTAAGTACTGTATGTGTATGTGTTTCTGCAGAGTTTTGTCAGTAATGTAAAAGAGGCCCAAGATACGCTGACTGTGTATAATGTATCAGAAAAAGATGCAGGCCAGTACTGGTGCAGAGCCCACAACTTTTTAGGCATGTCAGAGAATTCATTCTGGCTCACGGTGTCCCAGCCAGGTAAATCTCCCTCCTAAAAACAGCGCTGTCAATCAAGACCTTTGGTGGCGTAGAGTTCAACTCCCCTGAACTCTCTCTGTCTCTCACTGCTCCTCTCGCACAATAAATAAGGTGACTCCATTTAAGGGCTTGTTGTTTGCGGCCAGTCTGTTTCATTTAAGTGATCGCTTCTTCTTGCTCTTCTTACCAATCAATGCAGCAGAGTGTGTTTAATAGCACCCGAGACACACACACACACACACACACACACACACACACACACACACACACACATTCTCATTGATTTTCTCACTCACATGCTCTCTTGAATGTTAAGACACATGCTAATGCATAAATAGGTATCTATTTTATTTCCAAGCGAGGGGTTAAATTAAGCTTAAATATATTCTTCAAACCGGGGCTCTGGATGAGAACTAATGTGACCTGCTTTTGCTGACGGGGCGTTCAATTTCCCACTAGAGTTTCACTTTGCATTCTAGGTCATCCACTTATGAGCAGAATGATGGTATTTCTGGGTTACTGGTGATGGGTTAACTGATCTTCTCTTGTTCAGAACTTCCTTCTGGTGATGGGTGCTATGCTTTTTCTCAAGGGTTGTGGTTTAAGTCTTTTTTTCCATCTCTCCTTCTCTCTATCTCTACTTTTTCCAGACTGCTGGGATTAATACTACGGATAAAGAGCTGGAGATTCTCTACCTGACCAATGTGTCTTTTGAGGATGCGGGGCAATACACTTGTCTGGCAGGGAACTCGATTGGCTATAACCATCACTCTGCTTGGCTTACAGTCTTACCAGGTATAGGTTCGCTTTCTGGGGTTTCTTCTAAGTCTCAGTGCTTCCTGTTTTCCCAGTTGTGTTTGCATGTAATGTTTTTTAAATGTTTGTAATGTTATATGACTAGGGTTGTTCTGATTCCAATACTAGTATCAGAAATGCCACCGATACCACAAAATATCCTGGAATCGGAATCAGCAAGTACTCGAAGCAACAAACCGATCCGTTACCATAAACAAGACACATAGTTATCCTTGCTAGCTTTTCTTAACATTGCAAAGAAATCAATTCTTCTTTGCTGCTTAAAAACCAAAAGCAGGAAGTTATGCTGTGTTGCCACTTTTTAAAACAGTGAAATGAAATGAAAATGTGCTGTCTGGTTTTAGGTAGTATTCCGTAATTAAATCAAAACTACTAAAAATTTTGATAGATTATTTTGCTTACCCCATTGGCAGATAATTAAGCTTGTTTTAAGTAAAAATTCTGATAATTTTGACATATTATTTCTGAAAACAAGACAAATTTTAGTGTGTGTCTTGAAAACACTCCTTGATTTAAAAATTTTAAGATATTTGGACTAGAAACAAGACAAAAACTCTTAAGTAAGAAAAGCATTTCCGCAGTTAATCAGCCAGTAAAATGGTGACCCACTGTGTCCCAAATATCGTAATAAAAGTTTTAAGGGATGGCATAAATATTAACAGGGTTGTGCTTATTCTCTTAATAAGTTATGGGTGTGTTTTGAGCATAACGTGCATTAAACCAATCAGAGCCTCCTCTCCCATTCTCTTTAATAGTCAGTTGCATCACGCCATGGCGCATTTGCTATTTACATAGCAGACTTTGTAAGTGGAAAAACTGAATGCTTCAATAGCGAGTTACAGACAATAACAGTTAAACAGACCATTTGCAGTGAGGATAAAGAACGAGCCTCCTCAATTCAGCTTCTTTACTTTCTCTTTACTTTACTTTTACTCTTTACTCCTTTACTTTCTTGAAGTAAGGAAACGGTGGAAACTCACTCCACTGAAGACATCAATTAGCCAACATTTTAATTTAGTTTGTTAAGCGCAAAGATTAGTTTCAAAACTATTTCTAAATGCAGTTCTAATTTCCAGCAAACGAATAAATGAACAATAATAAAAAAAAGTGTGGTCAAAAAAACTGAGTTATATAGAGTTATATCCAAACACACTTCCTATTGCCCCATATGATGATGCATATGTCTCCCAAACCTGACAGGTGGACAAATCTAAACTTTTTTTTATTAAAGAATATAAAAATGCATATAATAAATACTACTACTACTAATAATAATGTTATACTAATGCAAATTGTCATGAACAAACTGAAAAAAGCTATATTTCTCAAAATAGCAATGCGCCAACAAAGCGCCTTAACACATCTCCTTTGTAGACCAGCACGCCCATGAGTCCACAAAGTGGCACAAATAAATTTGCTATTTAAACAACGTGGTGCGAAACATGAAACTTACTGTTGCGCTGGTCATATTACTCCATACACGTCTTGCGTCTTATTGCGACAGGTATATGATAGGGCCCTAAGTATTTCATATTTTATGAAGGGATAAGTCTGAAGCGCACCATAAAATGAAACAATTCCATTAACTCATAAAATGCTAGTTGTATATACAGATATTCACCCAGGTATTGGATCAGTAACCTGAGCCTGGAAATTGGAATTGGAAAGGGAGCGTAGACAGCTGTTCCTTTTTAGTCACGTCGAATTAAATATGTCACTCTGACTAAAATCCTCTGAAAAACAGCCTAGTAGTTTTATAATTGTTCTTAGATTTAAATGCGACAAAGAAAAAAAATGGATGATGGGTTTTCCTCATCGACTGTTTCCACATGATAACACATGCGCTCGTGATGGAAGTGCTTGTCATGTTTGCTGGAGTATTTACTTGATGGCATAGAGTCCCAGTATCTGGGAGGCCCGATTCATTAATTCTTACATCCCCTGCGCTCATCCTGTTATCCTGCTCTCCGTTCTGCTGCTGTAATTAAAATCGCTGGTCTCGTGTAGAGCCACTGAACTCAATCTGAGGGGCTCATCACACAAGTGCCAAATAAGCCTCCTGGAAAGAGGGGCATTATGGGATGTTTGTATCTGCAAGGGGGTGCGATAGCATGCTAATTAGTTTTAAAGGTGGCTGTAATTTACTACAGACTTTAAATAGAGAACAATATCTAATGAGTCACTTTAAGGAATATATTTTGAAGAATGTTGGTAACTGTTAGCTATTGATTAAATGTTGACAGAATAAAATTTTTTGGTCACGGTTTATTTTGATGGTCCGTTTGTTGAATTTAGGTTACATTGCATCTACATGCCAACTATTGCTCATTATTAGTATTTATTTATTTATTTATTTATTTATTTATTTATTTATTTATTTATCTATCTATTTATTTATCTTTTTATCTATATATTTATTTATCTATAGATATTTATAAGTAGATTGTTATGTTGGGGTTAGGGTTAGTGTAAGTTGAGATGTTCTTGCAAAGTTTCTTATAGTCAGTTAAATGTCTGTTGAAGGAGCAGCATCAACAGAAATTAAGCAGACAGTCTACTAATACTCCAATGGACCATCAAAATAAACTGTTACCGAATGTTTTGGGTGAACTTTCTTAATCTGACCATTAGTCAGGTTTGTTTCTAAGGTTAATCTTAAATTAAACTCTTGAGGTTATAATGAGTGGCCAGTTTTTGGGGGGCTAATAAGTTAATAAGCTGTATTATTAAGATGGTCAATTCAATATTGATTCTGAAAAATTGCAAATCTATTCTATGAATATTACCATTGCTTACTTGCACAGGATTATTGATTGAGCAAACACATGTTACACAGCTCACAAGCAAACAAATCAAAGGGATGTGGATTGTATTCGACCAGTTAGTTTGTAGTTAGTGTGTAATACCTTGTTCATAAATACATACCATAACAACAAATAGGCAGAAAAGAGGTGTTCTTTCAGCTATTAAGAGGCATTTAATCAAATGGACATTTAATTTGATGGCAAAACCAATCAAATGGATTTTTGACTGTCAAGAGTGAACAAGCTCAAAATATTTTATGGGTTCAGTGATTATGAACTTAAAGGAATAGTTCACCCCCAAATTAGATTGTGTCATAATTTACTCACCCTTTAAATATCCAAACCTGCTGGATTTTCTTTCTTCTGTTGATCACAAAAGTTTTTTTTTTTGAGGATAAGCTTCAAACTTGGAAACCTTGGAAGTCAGTGGTTAGGGGTTTTCAGCTTTCTTCAAAATATCTTCTTTAGTGTTCAACAGAATTCAGAAACTCGTAAAGATTTGGAACCACATGAGTGTGAGTAAATAGAAAGACTTAAAATTTAAATTGTAGGGTGAACTATCCCTTTAAGACACTCACTGGAAGTACTGTAACCTGAATTCAGTTTTTATTTATTTTACATCTACTATGTAGTGCGGATGGTGGCATTTTAGTTTAGTTTTAAGTGCTAACACGATTGCTACATACAGCTGAAGTCAGAATTATTAGCCTCCCTTTGATTTTTTTTTTTCTTTTTTAAATATTTCCCAAATGATGTTTAACAGAGCAAGGGAATTTTCACAGTATGTCTGATATCATTTTTCTTCTGGAGAAAGTCTTATTTGTTTTATTTCAGCTAGAGTAAAAACAGTTTTAAATTTTTTTAAAAACATTTTAAGGTAAAAATTATTAGCCCTTTTAAGCTAGATTTTTTCGATAGCCTGCAGAACAAACCATCATTATACAATAACTTGCCTAATTACCCTAACCTGCCTAGTTAACCTAATTAACCTAGTTAAGCCTTGATATGTCACGTTAGGCTGTATAGAAGTGTCTTTAAAAATATCTAGTGAAATATTATTTACTGTCATCATGGCAAAGATAAAATAAATCAGTTATTAGAGATGAATTATTAAAACTAAAATAAATCTTCTCTCTGTTACACAGAAATTGGGGAAAAAATAAACAGGGGGCTAATAATTCTAATTTCAACTGTATGACTCATGTTGTCGATACTAGAAGTCTGATCTGTGCTTTTGTGCTCTGTATCAGCGGTGGAGATGGAGAGAGAGGATGATTACGCAGACATCCTCATCTACGTGACGGGTTGCGTGCTCTTCATCCTCATCATGGTCATCATTATTCTCTGCCGTATGCGGATAAACACGCAGAAGACTCTGCCAGCGCCACCTGTTCAAAAACTGTCCAAATTCCCCCTCAAGAGACAGGTAACAGAAAGTAGATACAAGATTTGATCAACCTATTTCTCTTACTCTCTTTCTCTCCTTTCTAAATTACTACGCTTAAAGGAGCACTACGTTTATTTATTTATTTATTTATTTATTTATTTATTTATTTATTTATTTATTTATTTATTTATTTATTTATTTATTTATGTGTGTGTGTGTTTATTTATTTATCTATCTATTAATTTATGTATTTATTTATTAATAAATTTATTTATTTATTTATATATTCATTTATCTATCTATCTATTTATTTATTTATTTATCTGTTTATTTATGTATGTATTTATTTATTTATTTATTTATGTATTAATTAATTTATTAATTAATTTATTTATTTATTTATTTGCAAATAGGCTCATTTTACAAATCACCTAGAGTTAAACATTAGAGTTGTATCATTTTTTAATCCGTTCAGCCATATCCAATTTAACGATTTATGCTGAGCTAAGCCAAATCAGCTGAATGGATCGAAATTGGTAAAAATTAAGAGTTTAAGAGTTTACCTCTAGATGACTTATAAAATGAGCCTATTAAAAAAAGCTTTTTTATTTAAAGTTTTTGTCTTGTTTCAAGTCGTAGTATCTAAAAAAAAATTTAATCAAGAAGCATTTACTAGACGAGCAAGAAATTTTGTCTTGTTTTCAGAAATAATGTCAAAATTATTGACAATAATAATGGCAGTATTTTTTGCTTGTCTGGAAAATGCTTTTTGAATTAAGAATATTTGAATATTTGGACTAGAAATGGAACAAAGACTAAACTGTAAAAAAAAATCCTTTTTTGCAGTGTTTAAAGGGACAGTTAACAAATTCATAAGAAAATGCTGTCATTATTTACTCTCTTGATCCACACTTGTTAGTTTTCTTTCATCTATTGAACACAAAAGAAGATATTTTTCAAAATGTTGGAAACTGGTAGATTATGACTTCCATATTGACTTCTTTATTTCCTACTATAAAGTCAGTGTCTCTTAGTTTATGACATTCTTCAAAATATCTTCTTTTGTGCTGAACAGAAAAAAAGTAAACGTTTGGAGCCACTTGGGCTGCTAGGTGTATGAAGACGTTCTCTGTGTATGTCATGTGGCAGAGGGATATCCATGCTCTCCTGGTGACTGATCATGTTTCTCTCCTGGTGAAACTCGCTCTCTCTCAGTTGTTTTAAACATTTTAAATCGCAGCAGCTGCAACTGACATGCACTGTCTCTCTGATCTCTGTTGCTCTCTCTCTCCATCTCTTCTTCTTTTTCCCCTCAAGTTATTTCCAGCAATCAAAGTCTGACATTGTCACACTGGAATCAGCGCAAGCTACATAATCATGTTGCAGTGTTGTTTTTTTATTTCTTGTCTTCAAATAGTAAGTGTGTAGGTGTGTAACGTGAGCTAGTTCTCTAGTTCTGATTTTAGAAAATATTGAGATATCATAGTCAGACAGTTTGATCTTCCTGCAGCTGACATACTTTCTCAGTGTGTCATCAAAGTCTAGATGGATTTGCATTTCCTGAAGGAAATAGCAGTGCTTGGAAAGAACTAAAAATAAGGTTCAAGTGTGCAAATTTCATGACACAATGCGTTTAGATTCTTGGACAATTTATAATTTATTTATTTAACAGGGACATTGCTCATTAATCAACAGTAAAACTGTTAATAAGCCAGAGTTAGCCACAAACAGTAAAGTTACATACATCAAAAGGATAAAACATATTATAAGAATTTCATAAAAAGCTAGAGAAAAGAATTACTCATGATTACAAACCTGATTTGCTTTTAGCCGTTTCATTAACTTGTATTTAAATGTTAAATAATTTGTAACACCCTTTAAATCAATAGGAAGTTTGTTCCAGAAATGATTGACTCTAACTGAGAAGACTAACCATGCAAGTTGTACATCTAAACTGCACAGCACATTCTCCTCTAGTGATAGATAATGTTGCTCTATCATTATTGTTCTTGTGTGTCACAAACTCACATAATGGAGGTGGAGCATATCCATTTAAAATTTTAAAAATCATACAAGCATCAGCCAAATATTTCATATTCTCAAAGCTCAATAAATAATTTTTGTGTATTATATTACAATGATGATACCTAATAGTCTTCTGGTCGGATACTTTAAGTGTCTGTTTATAAAGTGATTCAACTGATTTTACTGGTGTGTGACCAACTAGTAAGACAATATGTAATATGAGAAAAAATCATGGAGTGCATAAAAAGTTTTGCTGCTTCTTTAGTCAAGTAAGGTCGTATATGCCTGAAGTGGCCAGATTAAATGTAACAATTTTAACAACCTTCTTGGCATGCTTTTGGAATGCCAATTGTGAATCTAAAATTAGACCTAAATATTTAAAATCAAAAAAAGAGTTGGACAGCCAACTTAAATTCAATATGCAATGATTTAGTTATAACAATGTCATTGCTTTTAAATTGATAGTTCACCCAAAATGAAGATTCTGTCATCATTTACTTACCTTTTATGTGTTTCAAATCTTAATGATTTTTTTTTTCTATTTAAAATAAATAAAGATATTTAGAAAAATGCTGGATTCATTGATTTCCATAGTATTTGTTTATGGAAGTTAGTGGTTACAGGATTTCAGCTTTCTTCAAAACATCTTCTTTTATGTTCAATGGAATAAAGATACTCATAAAGGTTTGAAACCACTCAAAGAAGAGTGAATAGCTAAATTGTCATTTATTGAGTGAACTATCCCATTAATTCATTCATTAATTTTCCTTCAGCTTAGTCCCTTATTTATCAGGGTCACCACAGCGGAATGAACCGCCAACTTATCCAGCATATGTTTTACAAAGTGGATTCCAGCTGCAACCCAGTATTGGGAAACACCCATTCAGTCTCACATTAACACACATATACTACAGCCAATTTAGTTTAGTGTTTGGACTGTGGGGGAAACCAGAGCACCCAGAGGAAATCCACCATACTCGGAGAGACTATGCAAACTCCACAGACAAATGCCAACTGACCCAACTAGAACTCGAACCAGTGACCCTTTTGCTGTGAGGTGACAGTGCTAACCACTGAGCCACCGTGTCACCCCTTATCTATCCCTTTAACTAAATTTTGAATGCTTAAAGGTGACATGAAGTGAAAGTTTTGCTCATTGTTTTAGCCACTAATTCGCCAGTAAATAAAAAGTTATGAATTTCCATACGATTGGGTTGGCTCTCTTTTTTGTTTTGCTGTTGATGGACCAACCCAACCTCATGGCAATTCGTAACTTTTTGATTTAGTGGCTAATTCGTACAAATTTGAACAATATCATTTGTACATTTTAGTCTATTGAAATCCTCCAATGACGGTTGCGTTTGGGGGTTGAGATGGGTGGCATGCCTCCTTTTAAAAAACTACGTATTTGTACTACCTAAATTGTATGATTTTGAACGAATCAGCCACTTTTCTGACAATATGTAAAATAGTTTACTCGTAAGATCCGGTTGGTGGATCTCAATATGAGTGACTGGTTGTTCTATACCACATGCTAATAAACCAATTTTTTCTGGTTAAAGAATATGAGGACACATGAATAAAGAAAAACATATGTGAACCGATCATTTTTATAACAAATATTGTAAAGTAAAAACATGTAACACAGCTGCACTTCAGACATTCTGAGTTCAAATCTCGTAGACCTTTCCTCTCTCATTCCAACTTTGCTTCCTGTCTAGATACTGTCAAATATATTTATATATATAGTTATTTTATTTATGTAGAATTAATGGGTTAAATGTAAGAAAGAAAGAAAATATGTGTGTGTGTGACACCAGGGAAAATGTTTCTTCACACACAATCATCTGTGGTCCATTACAGGTAGATCTGACAGCTACAAACCTTTGTCTCTCAGGAGCACTTCTCCCGAGAACAGAGACCGTGTTTCTGTCTGCAACACAACACTTCAGAGTTGATGATATTCTTAAAATAGACATCTTGATTCTCTCTCTCCTTCTCTCGCTCTTGCACTCTCTGTCTTGCTGTCTTGCAGGGACAATAACATGCTGTTTTTATTCTTTACCCAAGCAGGTGTCCTTGGAATCCAACTCTTCCATGAATTCAAACACCCCGCTGGTCCGGATCGCCCGCCTGTCATCCAGCGATGGGCCGATGCTGCCTAATGTGTCTGAGCTTGAACTGCCCTCAGACCCCAAGTGGGAGTTTCCACGAACAAAGTAAGTATGAACCTGAAGCGCTCATCAGAAATTTTAATAAAGCGAATTGTTTTGTTTATTTGTTGAGTGTAAATGGTGATTTGGTTGCAGGTTAACATTGGGGAAACCATTGGGAGAGGGCTGCTTTGGGCAGGTGGTGATGGCTGAAGCTATTGGGATTGACAAAGAAAAACCCAACAAACCTCTAACTGTTGCTGTCAAGATGCTCAAAGGTTTTTTTTGTTTGTTTTTGTCTTTTGGCATAAGATAAAATTGATTAGTTACTTTATTAAAAAAAGTTGTAACTTAAAACTGTTAGGTTGACTTCATAGTTCGCTTAATTTTAAAGCATTGGGTTTACTCACTTTTTTTGAATAAAGTCAACTAATCGATATAAAAGCAATGAGCTCACTCACTTTTTTAAGTAAGGTCAACTACTTGATTTAAAAGCAATGGGTTTACTCACTTTTATTGAGTAAAGTCAACTAATCAATCTAAAAGCATTGGGTTTACTCACTTTTATTGAGTAAAGTCAAATAATTAATCTAAAAGCAATGGGTTTACTCACTTTTATTGAGTAAAGTCAACTAATTTATCTTAAAGCAATGGGTTTACTCACTTTTATTGTGTTAAGTCAACTAGTTGATTTAAAACCAATGGGTTTACTCACTTTTACTAAGTAAAGTCAAATAATCGATGTAAAAGCAATGGGTTTACTCACTTTTATTGAGTAAAGTCAACTAATCTATCTAAAAGCAAAGGTTTACTCACTTTTATTGAGTAAAGTCAAATAATCGATCTAAAAGCAATGGGTTTACTCACTTTTATGAGTAAAGTCAACTAATCGATCTAAAAGCAATGGGTTTACTCACTTTTATTGAATAAAGTCAAATAATCTATCTAAACACAATGGGATTAATCACTTTTATTGAGTAAAGTCAACTAATCGATCTAAAAGCAATGGGTTTACTCTTTTTTATTGAGTAAAGTCAACTAATCAATCTAAAATAAATGGGCTTACTCACTTTTTTAAAGTAAAGTCAACTAATCAATCTAAAAGCAATGGGTTTATTAAATTTTATTAAGTAAAGTCAACTAACCCATCTAAAAACAATAAGTTTACTCACTCTTTTGAGTAGTCAACTAATCGATTTTAAAGCAATGGGTTTACTCACTTTTTTAAGTAAAGTCAGCTAATTGATTTAAAAGCATGTGTTTACTCACCTTTTTTAGTCAACTAATCACGTTTTACAGCATATCAAGCAACTGACTTATGTTTTTATTTTACAAAATACCATTCCCAATACATAAGTAATTATAATGTAACAAAAATCCAATTGCTCCTATTACTACTTTAACATACACTTTAAATTCAAATTTTTTAAATAATATTATTAAAATTCGTAAATTCATCGTATTAAAAGACTTTCAAATACTAAAACTCTCCTACTGTATATATTCGTTAATATATATATAGTTGAATTACATGTATAATTATAATACATGTGTAGATTGCTTTGATGTTCTAACACTAAAAATCTTAGTGTTGTCTTCTGTTAGTGCCACGCATGCACAAAAAATACAATAATATGAACTTAATGTGACACTAAAGACAGAAATAATGACTGCAGAACAACCAGCTTTGCCCTCATGTTTCCAATGTTTCAAGAGAGAAACTGTTATTTTAATAAAAATAAAAATCTCATGTTTTAAATTCTTAGATGACGGCACAGATAAAGACCTGTCAGACCTTGTCTCTGAAATGGAGATGATGAAGATGATTGGGAAACACAAGAACATCATTAACTTGCTGGGAGCATGTACACAAGACGGTCAGCACACAGACACACAATATAAATTCAGCTTTGAAGTTAGCCTTTGATTTTTCTGACTGAATGTATTCTGACTGTGTTCACTCAGGTCCTCTGTACGTGCTGGTGGAATACGCCTCTAAAGGAAATCTTAGGGAATATTTACGGGCCAGAAGGCCTCCTGGGATGGACTACTCATTCGACACCTGCAAGATCCCAAACGAAACGCTGACATTTAAAGACCTGGTGTCCTGCGCCTATCAGGTCGCCAGGGGTATGGAGTACCTGGCCTCAAAGAAGGTAATGCGTCTACTTATCTTAGTTTGTAAACTGGTTTGAACAGAAGTCATTTAAGATACTTGCGATGTTTATAAAGTTTATATTACTGACAGGTATTATTTTCCATGTGTGTATTTATCAGACTTAAGCGTAAAAGATGGCCCTCTCTTTGTTTGTGTTGCCAGTGTATCCATAGGGACCTCGCCGCCCGGAATGTTCTGGTTACCGAGGACAACGTGATGAAGATTGCAGACTTCGGCCTGGCTAGAGATGTGCACAACATTGACTACTACAAGAAGACCACCAACGTAAGTCAACACTTATTATCAATCTCAAAATGCTCGAAGAAGAGCGCTCCTGGGTGGCATTGTGTTTTGGAGCACAGCAGATGTGGTTATGCACTGTATTTTAAATGTCAAGGCTGCTGCTGTCAAATCAGTGTTCAGGAATATTTAAAGGTGCATTTGTAAGCAGCTGAATGAGGAATTGGTAATAGAGTGTGTGGGTATTGGTAATAGTGGTGCGGATTTCAACACGTTTACCTGGCACACCATGCATTGTAGAAAATAGTATTCAGTATCGACTAACTAAAACTATTATGACTTTCATTTTGAGCATCTAAGGCCAAGATTACTTAAATGGAGAATACTGAAATCTCGCCACACTTACATTTAAATAACAAATTTTAAGATCAGTGGCAAACTATCATACATTTGATCAAATTTGTCAAATAATTGGTAGCAGCATTTAAATTACTTAAAAAACTTAAATTCACTGTAAAATTCTCATTAATTGGCACAATGTTAATTTACTCAATGCCTCAAGTAGTAAACTAACCTTTATTAGTTTCTTTGTTATGCTTTACTCAGAAGAAGATATTTTGAATAATCTGCAAACTGGTAGCCAATGATATGCTTAATAGGAAAGACATGTTAAAGTATGGATGTAAAAGTCTTCAACATTCTTTAAAATATCTTCTTTTGTGTTCAAAGATAGATGTTTAAATAAGTGAAGAGTGAGTAGATAACTATCACTTTTTTATGACTTTAATCAGTTTGATATACCACTTATTAAAGTACTAGTATCAGTTTTATACTCGCTGACAACCACCAAAAAATGTTTGGTGACGAGAAAGTCACATGATGAATCAAAGTTCATCACAAGCAGCTTTCCCACAAGCTGACAACATTGCAAATAATAACCATCTAATACAAGAAATTAATGATTTGAGAAGATTCAGATACAGATACAGACTAGAAACAATTTAAAGTATTTGTCAGTGCAGTAAGAGGATTATAATTGGTAGGATTTCTTGAAATTAGAAAATTTGCTTTGTTAATGAAAAAAGTCTTAGTCTTTACCCCTTTTTCAAGATTTTAAATAAGTCCCTTTTTTCTCCAGAATGAGTCTATAAAGTTTCAGCTCAAAATACCCGTCGGATTATTTATTATACCTTTCTGAATCTGGGAAATTTCAGCTGTTGGGACATTGTAGCTGTTTTTGTTGCCTGTTCCTTTAATGCAAATGAGCTGGTTCTCTCCACCTACCATTCCCACGTGTATGTCAGAGCCATAGAGATTACTCTAATATGACTGTGGACACACTATACTGTACCTATACACAGTTCTGTCCAATCAGTTTACAAAAGTTGATTTTAATCATAGGTGCCCTTTAAAATAAGTACAATAACACTTATCCCAGCAGTGCATCTGAAGTCTAATTATCTGAAAACTAGCTTTCTTTTTAAACTGTTTTTTTTTTTTCTTTTTTGTGTGAAAATGTCTTAAAACTAGAGTTACTAAACAGGAGAAATCCTCATAGTTTAAGAAATGTAATTTATTTTATTTTATTTATTTTCAGGTTTAGGCAGGGACGATGCACATTAATAACACAAAAAATGTAAGATGTGCCAGAATTAGCCAAAATGCCATTTTCATCTGCAGTCTCTGGGCTGTTAGAATGATCACCTAAAATATAACATGATATAATATATACAAGCTTTAAAATACATAGAAACTTACAGCATTCGTACAAATTGTTGTTAAATATATACAATTGTTGTTATATGTTCCCTCTTAAAATGAGCCAAAGCATTTCAACTTAAAATAAAATTATTGAATGAATTAAGGCATTTTTTGGTTCAGTAGATTTAATGCAAATTATTACTTGTTGCTTCTTAAATTACTGAATTTTACTGCAACAAAACATAACAGTAAATTTTGTCACAAATAACAAGTATAAGTGTGATTAAGCATTTTTTAACAGGCCAAACATTAATCAGCAAGTTATTACAGCTAAAATAAAGTCTTATAATACAAGGCTGGACTTATATTAAGCTAAATTTGCAGGTAACATAAATAACTTTAAGCTTTTACTAAAAAAATATATATATTTTTAAAACAATCATATTAATCTTACACAATCTGATCTTAAATATTATTGTATTCTTAAAACAAGATCAGTAGCTATTTTTGGCTAAAAATAAAATTGTACCTCTTGACTAAATAAGGACTTTTTGCATATAAAGTAGGGTTGTCCCGATCAGGTTTTTTTGCCCTCGAGTCCGAGTTTAAGTTTGAGTATCCAATGATATCGAAACCCAATCCGATACTTCTACAATACATAAATAAAAGAATAAAGAAGAGCGAAGGAACAGATCCAGGATTTTCCTTATTTTTTTTATGTAATTCACCTTATTTTAACATTCAACAACTCAACTGTTAACAAACAGAGCAGTTCTGTGAGGTAGTTTGAACAATCAAGCAATAAATAACATAAATTCTTCACTTTTGGACAATCGTAAAAAATAATCGTATATAAAAACAAATAGCACCTCAACTTAAAACACCCAGCAGGCATGTAAACAAAAAAAGTCCTACAGTGTTTGCACACGTTGCTGTTTCTGTGTAAAGTCATGAAGTCAGAATTATTAGCCCCTCTTTGATTTTTTTTTTCTTTTTAAAAAATTTTCCAAATTATGTATAACAGAGCAAGGAAATTTTCACAGTATGTCTGATAATATTTTTTCTTCTGGAGAAAGTCTTATTTGTTTTATTTCGGCTAGAATAAAAGCAGTTTTTAGTTTTTTAAAAACCATTTTAAGGTCAAAATTATTAGCCACTTTAAGCTATGTTTTTTTTTCGATAGTCTACAGAATAAACCATGGTTATACAATAACTTACCTAATTATCCTAACCAGCCTAGTTGACCTAATTAACCTAGTTAAAAAATCTTCTTTCCATAAAATGTAATCTAAATCATTGTGGCTGAACCACTACCTCAGGATGTGCATTATGTTCGAATAATTCCCATAACTCCTTATTTATAATAGCTTGTAGCAAGATCAAACTATATTCCCTCACATAGACAGAATAGATGGCATGCATTGAATAAAGATGTGCAGTGTTGTGACAGCAGGTTTTAGATGTGGGGTGCGGTCGGTGAAGTATTTGGATATTGGATGGGACAGTTGGAGATTAGAGTGCATTGGGGAGTAGGACCGATGGGGCTACTGGAGTGTATTTGTATTAGATTGGACAGTAGGAGATTAAGCTGCAGGCCTGTTGATGTCCGCTGGGCGTCTGTATGTCTTGCTGGGTCAGCACCGCTGTTGTTCTGACTGATCTGTGTCCTTTCAGGGTCGTCTGCCCGTCAAATGGATGGCACCAGAAGCACTGTTCGATCGCGTCTACACGCACCAGAGCGATGTGTGAGTTTACATTACCGTGCATACCTCTTGTTTGTTTCCATCCATCACTTTATGCCATCTGTTCATCAAAGTTCATCAAGCGGTAAAGGAATGCTAGGGAACATCATAACTCTGCAACGATAGCATCAAAGCCATTCAAAAGAGTGTGCCCGTGTTTCCTGGGCTTGGAGATATGTAAATCAAACCCTGATTCAAATCTAATGAGATTAATGTCTGACAACTGGTAGATAAAGCAAGCAAGCGCATCTGTGTGCTATGATGTCTTTATTGGCTGTAATTAACAATGATAAAAGTTTGTGAATTAGAAATAGGGAAGATATATACAGTACTATACAATGTAAAACATCTCTTAATGAACAGTATCCGTATTTTGTGTTTTCCATTTATATACGGTTGTGAATTGCATTATGGGATGTTGATCTCTGCTCTGTCAACTTTTGATGTTGATAAGTTGCAGTTTAATAAAAAGACTTTTATTGACATTTTTATTGACATTTTTGACTTTTATTGACAAGTTTGTAAAATAACAGAAAATCTACTGGCAGCTTATTACCAGGTTTTTGCAGCAACACCAACAATATACCACTTCAAACTAATAAAAATGTTCATAAAAGTCAGTTTTTCTAACTTTTTAAGGTTAAAAGTTGTTGAAAAGATCAAGGTCCCATTATGCAATTTAAAAGCCTATATAATTGAAGAAAAAACATGAATCTCAAAATATGGAAAATGGTCAATTTACAAATATTTTTATAGTGTTTATATAGAGTATAAAGTCTACCTACTTAAATGGTAATGCATGCCATACATAATTTCACAGTGAATGCTGCCGTTATACAGTATTTATGCCAGCTATAGAAAAGGCGAAACATTCGAAAACAATACATCAACTCAACACAATTTTTTTTATCAAGCACTTTTAACACCACAAGTGGAACCAAAGTGATTTTCAGAAAAAGGAAAACAACATCAAAGAAAACCTAAAATAAAATAAAAATGTAAAAAAGATGAAAGAAGCAACAGAAATGCATACATGCATAATATAAGACATGTGTTGTCATTTCTGTCATTTTTTCATCCATCTCGAAATGTCTTCCTGAGATGCAATATCTCTTCTGCCAGGGAATCCTGGTCAAGATGGCTAGCAGAAAACAAAAATCACAAAAAAAATATTCAACAAAATCTACATACAATGCAAATTCTAATCAGCCATGAAACGTACAAAAATCCATTAAAAAAAACAAAAAGATTTTAAATGAAGCAAGCAAGAGCTAGACTTTATTGAAGGGATGAAAAGAGGTGGTAAGGTAACAGTTACAAGAGTTACCTCCCGATTCAACCTAGGAGGAAAGAGAGGGTTATAAGGATTGTTAATGAGAAGCAAGGAAATGGGAAAGGCAAAGTGAGTTGTGGTCCTGCTGCCAAACTTTTAATTTGTTAGCAAGTTAACTCCATTTCTTTAGCGGAAATTTATCAAACTTTAAATCTTTCCTGACTCCAACTGAACACTTAACGGCACACTCTCAGAAAAAATGGTAAAATGTTGTACCAAAGAAGGTACAAACCTTTGTCACTGGGGCAGGACCTGTACCTGGGACAGAATCGTACCTTAAGACAAAGAAACAAATTTGTACCATTGCAGTTTGTACCCTTAAGGACATGATTTGTACCATGGGAAACCAAAATGTACCTTTTGATTTTTAAAACCTGCAGATACAATACTGTACCTTCATCAATGGTACAAATCTGATCCATAAAGGTGACACAGTGACAAGACACTCTGCTTACCAAGCATTTATTTAAAATGCCTTAAATGTTTAGTTTACAATACCTATAGCGGCATGTTTTACCAGTTGCTTGTATTATTGTAATAGAGAACTTAATAATTAGTGTTTATAAGTTTCTTTATATACTTTTAAATGATGATTCATATTTTAATATGGAAATTACTCATAAAATCACTTTCTCTTTTTAGTCATGTTTATTTTCATAGATATTGTAACAAAGAAGGAGTTGTACAACACTTTTGTATCTTTTAAATGAGAGCAATTGTGTACCTTCATTTCAGTTATACCATAAAAGGCACAGAACTGTATCATAAGAGGTCTATTATGTACCATATAAGGTACAATTTTTACAAATTTTACAACCTTATTTGTACCATGTGTACCTTTTTTCCGAGAGTGTACAATTATGTGTAATGTAAGATTGTTGTAATGAAGTTTGTCATAGTCATTAGGATTTTTTGTGAACTTAAAGGCTGTTCACTTGATAAAAAAAAAAATCAGTTACAACAATAAAAAATATTATTACAAAATTTAAAAATGACTAATTTTCTGATTTAATGCCTTTTAAAATGTATTAGTAGTCATTTTTTCCAGTCTCCAATCTCACATGATTCTTCATAAAACACAATTATATGCATATATATACGACTCAAGAGACATTTCTTATGATTAATTTTAAAAACAGTGCTGCCTTTATTGAAACTGATTCATTTTTTTGAATAGAAAGTTGAAGTCTTCAGCTTTTTTTTTACATTATACATGTCTTTATTCTCACTTTTGTGAGTTTAATGCAATCTTAATGCATAGGTGTGTTAATGTCTTTTTTAAAAAAAACAAAAACTTTACCAGTCCCAAACTTTTGAACACTACCATATGTGTATATGTGCCAGCAGACTAGAGTGTACTTGTACAGCAGGTTTTGATTAGTATGTTAGTACATCGCACACAGACTCCCAGCTGAATGAACTCCCATTCATCACACTCAGACTGGTACCCGGAGCTGCACTTTCCAATATGTCTAAATACTCTTTAATCACAGCTGGACTGAGACAGCGGTAATCAAATAATATCATCCGCCTCTGCCTATAGGCTCTACTTACACGATGATATATGAGCAGCAAGCCCTTCGCAAAGCTCAGTCTGCTCTATGTGTGTGCGTGTTGTGCTAGTGCCACACTGATGGGTGTAAATGAGATTTGACTCCAACGTAAAGCTAATGAACGGATAGTGATATAATGACGAGCCAATTATTTGGCCCCCATAAGGCTTCTAACTCACCATGTGTGTGTGTGTGTTTGGCTGGCTAGCATTAGCTGGCCCATAGCTCCTGTTGTCTCTTAGCGTGGCTAATTTGATTAGCACTGCTCAGTGGTGGCGTGGGAGGAATGGGGCCAAAACAAAAGAGCCCTGAGTTAACAGACCAGCTTGTGATAACACACACCCACATACACATATGTGCGCGCACACACTTGCTGTAGTTTAATAGACTCGCATCTCATATCACAGACATACAGCCTCAGTGAGAACAGAAAAAAACTCCTCTCTCACATATCTGCCAAATATCTACACCCCAGAGAGACCCACAGATAGTGAGAGTATTGTTAATGCCACTTTTTTAAAAGCAACCGTCAAATAACAAGTGTTTAGATGCTTGATTTGGTCAGTGAATATACCGTGTGTTGTATACCATGTGACTTTTGTCTTATATTTGCTCTTTTGTCTTCTCAGGTGGTCTTATGGTGTGTTGTTGTGGGAGATTTTCACTCTTGGTGGATCCCCGTATCCAGGTATCCCAGTGGAGGAGCTCTTTAAACTGCTGAAGGAAGGCCATCGAATGGACAAACCGGCCAACTGCACTCATGAACTGTACGCTTGTTATTCATCTTTAAAAAAACACCTCATGTTTTAATTCATCTCATGAAGTATTTTTGCAATGTAGGGTGGATCACTAGCATTTTAGCTCTCCAGTCAAGCTTTCCATGCTTTTATTATATAAGAAGTTAATTCTTATATTTAATTCTTATAAAATCTCAAATTTTACTTCAACTTAGTCCCTTTACTCATCAGGGGTCACCACAGCGGAATGAACCGCCAAATTACCAACAGATGTTTTACACAGCGGATGCCTTTCCAGCTGCATTCCAGTACTGGGAAACATCCATACACACTCATTCTTTTCACAAACATACACTACAAACAACTTAGTTTGTTTAATTCATCTATATCACATGTCTGGAGTTGTGGAGGAAACCAGAACACCCGAAGAAAACCCACGCGGACACTGGGAGAACATGCAAACTCCACACAGAAATGCCAACAGTCCCAGCCGGGACTCAAACCAGACACCTTCTTGCTGTGAGGCGAAAGTGCTAACCACTGAGCCACTGTGTCGCCCTATAAGATGTTCAGTACAGTAAATTGCTTATAATGGATAGCCCAAACAAAAATGAAGATTCTCTCATCATTTACTCACCTTTGACTTTTTCCAAATCGTTTGTTTGTTTGTTTGTTTGTTTATTTGTTTGTTTGTTTGTTTGTTTGTTTGTTTGTTTGTGTTGAAGATTGACATATTGAAGAACTTTAGGTTTTCCTATTATGGATGTTAATATTTACCAGTTTCCAACATTCTTCAAAATACTTTCTTTTGTGTTCAACAGAACAAAAAATAAATAAAACTGGTTTGAAATAAGTCAAATGATCCAATTCAAGTAAGAAAACCTCAAATATTAAACCTAAAAAAACTGTCAGCATTGCTTTCGATTAGAATTATGCCTCAATTTCTAATATTAAGCAGCTTTTTAGTGTTGATTTGTTTTGTTTATGGATGTCAGACTCAACACATTCAAGAGAATAATTGAAGAGAGAGAATTTCCAAGTATAAAAAATTCAGAGCCACCTATCACATAATCATCATGGACTAGTGTGAGTTCAAAGGTGTTTTGTCAAGCTGTACTAACTTTAAACTAATTTAATTTTGAACTTGTTTGGTTCAACATGACATCACACTTGTTTGCTTGTCTGTTGTGGTTTTCACACTTTTTTGCTTGTTTATTGTGGCTTTTAAGGGCTCGTTATGGTTTTCTCCTAAATAAAAACTACAAAGCTACAAGGAAATGTTTGGAAAAAAAGAGTGCCTAATTCAAGACATAAGAAATTAAGGCAAATTTTTAGGGCTCTAATTTACATTTAAAAGTTGACATTTATATGAAAAACCATATGACAAAAACAAATGCTGGATAAGTTAGTGGTTCATTCTGCTGTGGCAACCCCAGATTAAAAAAGGGACTAAGCCGAAAAGAAAATGAATGAATGGATAAGTTGGCGGTTCATTCCACCGTGGCAACCCCTGACTAATAAAGGGACTAAGCTGAAAAGAAAATGAATGGATGAAAAGAATTATTTTCTGCCAAATTGACCATATCTATTTCATTATCTGCTACTTTCCCAGTGTCTTTGAATATGCTTTCCTTTGCTGCCCAGCAACTTTCTGCAAACAAAAAAATAACTTTCTAATAGCAAACAAACATAACTTTACTTCATACATGTTTGAGCTCAGGTAGATCTCGAAACTCCCCTGCTGTAGTAGCTAATGAACAGACTAGGATTACTAGGAGCATGTCTATGGTGCCAATTTGGATTAGTCAATTAAATTAAGTTCCATGTTTTTGGGCGGTGGGAGGACACCGGGGAACCCAGGGGAAACCCAAGTGAGCACGGGGAGAACGTGTAAACTCTGCACAGAAACATCGGCTGGCCTGGTAAGGACTAGAACCAGTGACGTTTTTGCTGTGAGGCAACAGTGGGCCACCATGCCACCCATCTAGGAAAGGAAGAGGAGTAGGGGTGGAAGGGGGGATTCTTCAAAACGAAGATGGCTGTTATATGGAACTTAGGGTTATTATAGTGGCTTAGCAACCGTCTGATTGGTGAATTATAAATTGAATAATGCGGGACCAGCTGCAAGCAGTCATAAGCATGTGATCCTCTCGAAATTAGTTTATAAATAAACTTCACTTAAAATCTCAATAGAAGCTTCAAATGTAAATGTGATGTAAATATGTAAAAAAAATATGTAAATAAAATTAGATTCTGGCCATTCTGACAGTTCCATTGTTAATACAAAAAAGCACAATGTTAATGCTTTGTTTTGTATGATGTGATCTGTGCAGGTACATGATCATGCGAGAATGTTGGCATGCTGTTCCTTCACAAAGACCGACGTTCAGACAGCTGGTGGAGGACCACGACAGGGTTCTTTCCATGACCTCCACTGACGTAAGAGCTCTGGTGCATCAAACCAAACACCTTAAACCTTTCACACTCAACTCCTACAGCCAATCCTGACAAATCCTGCGTTTAATATTTTAGGAGTACCTGGACCTCTCTGTACCGTTCGAGCAGTATTCACCGACCTGTCCGGACTCCAACAGCACCTGTTCCTCCGGCGATGACTCTGTGTTTGCCCACGACCCCTTACCTGAGGAGCCCTGCCTCCCTAAACACCACCACAGCAATGGGGTCATACGAACATAAAGAAAACAAAAAAACAGGGAGCTTTAGGGTTTGGCTGCACTGGACCAGCATGTGGCAGAGAAGCGCAGTGTGGATCTCATGAAAGCTTCCGACTTCCAGCTGTTCGCAGGTTTGAAGGACGGATTACGCTCCTCTAATTCAGCACCTGCTTTTCTTCCAAATCATTATTCAGCTTTTTGTCTTTGAAAAGAGAATTCCTATTTTTGTATTCGGCCAGTTTTGTTTTTCCACAGTAAGAAGGGTCAAACCATTCCGTGCCTACCAAAAAAAAACAGAAAGAAACAGACAAATCGCTGAACTAAAAGAATGGATCAACACTGTGTGACAACACAGTTCTGATAAGAGTCGTCCTGTCGAACGTGGACAAGAAGTGATTTTACAGCAATATCTGACTGGAGTGAGAATCAAACCCATGGCCAGTCTCTTTTCTCCACTCCTCACAAAGATCCTCTTTTTAAGAAGGAAAGAGAGAAAGGTCTCCTAGATGTGAGATTTAATTCGAAGATATATATATAACTGTGTGCTTTGTATGTATCTTAAAGTTTTTATTGTAAATATATAGATATAAATATGTATCATATTGCAGTCGGTAGCAGTGTACTAAAAAAAGAGAAGAAAGGCGACATTTTTAAAGCAAGTGATCATACACTGTTGAGATCATGTAAACATTTAATCTTAAAAAAAGCAAAACAAAAGTTTTATTTGAATTAACATGTATATTTGTAAAGCTATTTATAGACTTAAGGTTTTTAAGGGGGTCTAAAATTAGAGGCGGGTTTTGGTACTGTAAACAAGGGTTGTTTTCTTTTCTTTCAAATTTTTGTAAGTTATTTACCACAGAAGTGCAAGATCACAACCAGTGGGTTGTATTTTATTTTTGCTTTCTTTTCTTTCTTTTTTGTTCCATTAGTTTACAGTGACAAGAATGTATGCGAAACTAATTGGCGATAGTAGCAGAGTTTAATGAAATTTTCTAATCTGAATGCATGAAACAGGTACTATTTGCTGTATCTCAGTATTGAATCTAATCATAAAAGGACCACAAGTGCTTCTGCGCAAGGAGAAAACTGCAGACTCACATTTAAAGCACTTTTGTATAATAAAAATAGTCATTTTCCATATTTGGGCTTCCATGCATGACAGTTCACCATAGTATTTCTTTAAAAAAACTGCTTGTTTTCTCCAAAGACGAGCGCTGTGGTCTTTTTATTTAACATTATATGAAGGAGTGCTATGAGGGTGAAACCTAACATAGCGTTTATAGATTATATGGTGAAACCATATTACAAATTTGTCGCTCTTATTTGCTCTTTTTGCTAATGAATATGTATAATAACACTTTGAGGTAATCCTCCGGGTCGGTATGTTTGCAAAGTGCCAAAATCTTTCTCTCTGCTCTGAGTTTTATGTTAATGAGTACAGAACCGTTATTGCTATTCAACTCTAGCATGCATGGTTGTCAGATGAGTGTCTCTGGCCCTGCGAATCGAAGTGAAGCATCATGGGATAGCTTGGTCGTGTCTCAGGGTGTCCTCAGACAATTGCATTCAAGCGGAAAGCTGGCAATAATATATAATAGGGGGGAAAAAAAGAGGATGATTCGCTTGCTGCTAAACTACGAAAACTGTAGATTTGATGGGAGGTGACTGTACAGGTGGCTCCCTCCTCCTGCAAACCATTGAATTTTTTTGTACTTGTTAAGTGCCTGGGAGGTAGTTGAGCGGCTTGCAACATGTTTGAATGTACAGCCACTTCAGTAAAGGTTTAAGCAGGGTTTTTCTTAAAAGCAAGAACGTAAATATTTGTAAGGCACTTTGATTCATTAAGAGCGGTAGCACACTGGATGAGAGACACATGGTCATGGTCAGTCTAAAATCAGTTCATCCGATGCTCATAATCCGATTACTAAACATATTAATTGATTGAAAGTGGTTTTGAAGAGTTTGAAGTTTGGTGTTCGAAAAAACGTACAGCTTTGTTTGTAAATGATATCAACCTAATTAAATCAGCAAAAAGAAATCTGAAATTGCATACTAATACATATATAGTAGGTGAAAAACGTTACACATGTAAACCCTCATTCC
This sequence comes from Danio aesculapii, assembly GCF_903798145.1. Classification (NCBI taxonomy): domain Eukaryota; kingdom Metazoa; phylum Chordata; class Actinopteri; order Cypriniformes; family Danionidae; genus Danio; species Danio aesculapii. The sequence goes on along the minus strand of NC_079447.1, from coordinate 34,610,927 downwards.
CTGAAGGAAGAGATGTTGTGTTGATTATATCATTTGGGGATCCACTTAGAAGACTAAATGAGAGCCAAGTGTGACAAAAGAGTGATGTCTGAATTCAAAAAGTAGGCAAACATGGCTAATGTATTATACTACACACATTCATAATATGTAGCATATACTTTTTAAGTACTTGTGTAGTAGTTATTTATTCAGAACAAGTACCTGCTCGATTGAGTGTGCAATTTCAGGATGCTGCCCAGATGTTGCGTGTGTCATGATTTTTTTTAACAGCCCATCTGGAAACAAAAGCTGTGCCTGAGAGCTTTAAATTAAAATTGAAATTGAAATTCCAAGGCAGGAAGGCATCAAAGCATGTCTGAATCTAAATTGTGATCGAATTTTGAAGGCAGTATAGATGTGTCCTTCACTCCATATCCCACATCTTCCACATATTCCATATCTTGAGCGTCCCATTTCTGACAGTTGAGCTGAAAAATAAACACGGTGTATACAACATGGCGTGGCCATTTTTCACACTTGAAGGCATTTCTAGCAAGAAGTTAACACTGTAGGAAGCAAAAATTTCTCTGTTATCACCAGCGTTCTCTTCATCTTGTTGTACATGATTAAATTGTTTTGCTGCCTCAGAAATCTGTCTGAAATCAGTTTTACAATGTGCCTTCATGCACAAATGCTGACCCTAATTTCACTGCCTAATAGGGCAGCGAGGCAACAAGTCACTGTACTTTGGCCCTATTGACTTCCATTCATAAATGTGCAAATGTGTGAGACTGAAAACGCAACGAGTTTTGCATGTTGCTGCGGTTCAAAGTTCAAGTTCACTTGCGGACACATGAGACCAATAGAGACCCGGCAAGCATTTTTTGTTTTTAAAAGATATCTAATAGATGTCTAATAGACATCTAAACATAGTCGTCTTGGCTAAAACAAGGCTAAATTTGAGCTGTCAGTGAAAATCTAATAAACTAGGCCAAAACTAGACTAGTCATCAAATAAACAGAAATTAATGACTACACATATAAAGTCTGTCCAGTCTGCCTATTTGACGACTAGTCTAGTTTTGGGCTATTCTTAAATGTCTATAAGATAGTTATGTTGTTTTAGCCAAGCTGTCTTGGTTTAAACACAAAATTGTTAGCTGGTATATTAAACATGAGCTGTTTGTATGGAAATGTTAAATATAGAGCAATCAACCTTTTAATCAAAGTCACATCAATGTGTTTTATCCTGTCCCTTTTTGCAACACCTTTCAATCAAATTTTACATTCTCAAACTCTAGTGAAAACACAGCTTAAGCTTTCAGACACAGCAAAACTTAATTTGGAAAAACACATCCAGTGGTTTACAACTGTGAAATGTAGTTATCATGATTAACTAAATACAGGGTCTTTAAAAGTATGTGTAGTTTGTGGCATGGACTTTTCAAAGTTCCTCAAATTGTTTTACAGGCTGGTTTAGCATGTATCGACATCAATGTACATTTGTAAACTCAGTGTACTAAATAATGTACTTAAATAAACAAACTGTGACTGGAAGCTTTACATATCAGTCAATCAACCTCAATCAACTCGGTTGTTTTTTTTCCAACAAAAGTATGAAGGAGTCCAGACCTTCTGCTGTCAGATTGGCTAATATTGTTAAAAATCTATTCTTATTGTTCCTGCTGTACTGTTTGTAAAATATCACGAAGTTGGACCTGCTGTACTGCTTTTATTGCAGCATACTGTAGCAGTGAAATGTTTGAATTTGGACACAGCTCAACTGTACGAAATTTAAAGACATTGTGCTGTTCTTTTCATCCAGTGTGCAACCACCTGAAAGGGATAGTTTACCCAAAAAATACCACCATTTACTCACCCTCCGCTTGTTTCCTTCCTCTTTTGAACACAGTGGATGAAATTCTGAATTCTCAATGTTTAAAAACAGGTAGTCATTGACTTCCCTTAGTTAATTTGTTAGTTTTTTCCTACAGTCAGTAGTCACCAGTTTTTAAAATTCGTTTGGAAAAGAACTTAAGGAATTGAGTAAATACATTTTTTTGTCGAACTATTCCTTTCATTTTCAGATTGGGTACTTCAGATTTGAATGACATTGTTCTGTATTTTCTTCTTCCAGCTGAGGGACATCATGTTTATCGAGTGTTTGTCCATTATGAGTTATTGATTTACTGTTTGGTGTGAGATGGCAGGGCAGGGCAAGCGATCGCTCTCAGCTTCCTCTTTTACTTTTTTCTTTTTAATTGTTTGTACAACCTGTAACCTCTGGCTCGCCTCCTCATCCTCCGCTCTACTACTGACAGCCACCTTGCATTGTTTTAGACATATCAAACAATGTTGCTGGTCCTTTCCCCCCTCATCACTAACCTACATTATTTATTCCCTATAGTATTTATGTTTGATTTTTTTTTTTTGTTGTTGTTGTTGTTCATCCTTTTACTTTCATGCCCTCGTCTTATTCAAAAGGACAGCATTCCCTTCACTTTTTTGTTGCTGTTCATGATGGAGGTAGAGCCGGGATGCGTTTTTCGGGGTTGAAGAAAGTTTTCTTTAATGTTTACAATGAACATTCAGACAGTTTTCTAAAGGATGGTGTGTTTTCCCAGCACTTTTAAAGCAGCTGGATGATGATGAGCAATACTGGTCTGATGTCAACTCTCTTTGATTTGTTCTTTTCTTCAATGTGATACAGTAGCTCTATGTGATAGTGCCATTCAGCTCTTATTAGAATTAAGCTATTAAATTAAGTTATAGATTTAAATTTGCAAATGATTGTTATATGTCTAGTAGATTTTATAGTTCTTTTTTTTTTTTTTTGTTCATAGGGATGAAATATTCTTTACGGTAATATTTCTTACATTGCATTCCAGGTAGATTTGGGGTTTTTTACGCGATGAGGTAACATCAGCATCTGCATCGCTTTTCATTTAACAAAAGAGTGGAATAGTGGACTAACAGTGTTTTATGTTTTATTTTCCCATGTCTCTGTGTCTGTGGAACATTCCGTTCTGTTTCAGTTGTGCCCCTTACGAGCTGTTAAACCTCTTTACACTCTATCAGTCTGTGCCTGACAGAATTATGCTGTCAATCAAAACCTTTTCAATAAACACAACAAAATGACTGCTTGCTTGCTTGTCACGTTCTTTATAGCCAGGGGGATTGATAAGCATTTAAATTAAATACAATTTTAAATCCCGAGTCATGCAGAATGTTAACTAAGGTCCAAAATTTCTTACAAACAAAAATATAAGGTCATAAAATAGATCGGCTATGATAGTTAAAAAGTGAAAGCTAACTGAGAAGAAAATGTATATGTGAAGTTGAAGTCAAACGTATTAGACGTATTCTTTTTCAAATATTTTCCAAATTTTTCACACTATTTCCTATAATATTTTTTCTTCTGGAAAAAAGTCTTATTATTTTTATTTCGACTAGAATAAAAGCAGTTTTTTGTTTTTTCAAACCATTGTAAGGTCAACATTATTAGCTCCCTTAAGCATTTTTTCAGTTGCCTACAGAATAAACGGGACATTCTACCAGAAATGTACATTTTCACTTTTTAAAAAATGTAACAGAGCCTGATCTTTAAGCTTGTCCTCCTCAAAAAAATCACTCCTTATTTTGATGGTCCGTATGTTAAATTTAAGTTACATTGCATCTACGGGTCAATTAATTCTCATTGGATTATGAGTAGACCGTTAGTGTTACAGTACCAGCCCAGTATGTGTCTGACCCTGTTTTGTTTTGTCTGTTACTCCTTGCTGTTTTCCTCTTGTGCCACACCCATGTTAATTGTAAGGGTTACCCCTGTTAGTTGCCCTGGTGAGTCCTTGGCTGTTTCTCAATTCCAAGAACGCAGAGTATGGAGTTGTGGAGACGGGTCTTGCCAAGTTACCAAGGAAGCATGAATTTAGGAGAACAGAGAACACGTCCTGTGAGAAATGAGATGCCACGTCCTTACCTTGCTCTTCCTGATGGTCACATGACCTTTACGTGTTTTTAATGGAAAATTATTTAAACATTACAGCATTCATGCAATGATTTATTGTTTTATATGTATAAAATAATCACAGATTGTCTGATAATATTTTTTCTGCTAGAGAAAGTCTTATTTGTTTTATTTCGGCTAAAATAAAAGCAGTTTTAAATTTTTTTTAAGGTCAAAATTATAAGCCTCTTTAAGCTATATATTTTTGATAGTCTACAGAACAAACCATCATCATACAATAATTTGCCTAATTATCCTAGCCTGCCTAGCTAACCTAATTAACCTAGTTAAGCCTTTAAATGTCACTTCGTAGAAGTGTCTTGAAAAATCTAGTAAAATAGAATTTACTGTCATCATGGCAAAGATAAAAGAAATCAGTTATTATAAAAGAGTTATTAAAACTATTATGTTTAGAAATGTGTTAAAAAAAAATATCTCCGTTAAACAGAAATTGAGGAAAAAATAAACAGAGGGAGTTATAAATATAAAGACCTTATAAATATACGTCGCACAATAGAAATAACAGATTTTAATAGGAATTTCAGCTAACAAACACCATTAATGTGTTTATGCCTTTATTCACATCTTCTTTTTTACTTTCACCGTCTCGTTTAGGGAAACTCCTGAGACAAGTAAATAATACCTCTGAACTTTGATAATAAATCTATATAAAATGCTGCACTTTCCACCTCCTTTATTCAGCCGCAATGACTTCTGGGACTTCTCGAGCGAGTTTTGCGCTAAAGTCTGCATCGATGCATCCTCGATATCAAGAACACATCCAGGAGCTTTCACACATCCTCCGTTCCTGCAGTCTTGAGTTTTGGAACTGAACTTTGGCGATCGATGATGGCGTTACATGAGAACATGACAACGCAAGAACGCAGAAGAACGCATATTAAGAAACAGCCATTGTCTCCTCCCGTTGTTACCTTATCCAGTTGATTAGCCTAATTGTTGTCACCTGAATAAATAGTCCTTGTATTTCAGGGTGTGTTGGTCTGTTGTTGAATGTGGTAGCTGAGTTGTGGCTGGTCCCTGTGAGTTAGTTTGGTTTTTTTTAACAGAAATCTCTCGTATAGAAAACCTGGCTGGCAATTGCAACAAACTACAGGAAGTAAATCGCCAGCGGAGACAACACCACTGGCAATCATAACAGTTAGGTTGGGTTTAGGGTTGGGGTTAGAGTTACTGTAGGGTTAGTGTAACTTGAAATGTACTTGCAAAGTTTCTTACAGTTAGTTAAATGTTTGTTGAAGGAGCAGTATCAACAGATATTAAGCAGACAGTCTACTAATACTCAAATGGACCATCAAAATAAAGTGTTACCAAAAAATCATACAAAAACAAACATAAAATCATACAATTCAAGGATAGAGCGCATCCTTGATCACCTCAGTTTCTCCTCCATCAAACGATGTCACTTTCAAGTCATAGCCTAAACATGTACTTCACACATTTTATGTTAAATTTAATGCAAATGTGGCAGGACTGACTAAAACATGGGACAATTGTAGAATAGTATTTATTTGTAAAATTTGTTTATAATTTGATGTTTTTAATCAACTGATGTAAATAACAACTTGCTGTTTCTGAAGTTTTTTTAAATAACAGTTTATAGCATAATAAAACTATTAAAGCTGTAGGTTCAATTGGGCTGAGGACAAGAACAATGACAGGGTTTGTAAACATGTAAAGTGTTTTTTAATAAAGAAAACAAATCTGAGAACTAAATGGATGACATACTTCTTTACAGAACAACTCACAGACATCAACACCAGTCCAACATTAGAAATGTTCTGGCATGAAATACTTTTTATTGACTTTTTTTATATTTTTATTTCAAGGACAGATAGTGTACATTTCTGGCAAAATGTCCCCAACTATTATGTTTAGAAATGTGTTGGAAAAAAAATTTCTGTTAAATTCCTTACATCTATATAGCGATTTTCTGGACATTCAAAGCGCTTTACACATTGGGGGAATCTCCTTATCCACCACCAGTGTGCAGCATCCACCTGGATGACGCGACGGCAGCCAAATTGCTCCAGACCAGCTGATTGGTGGAGAGGAGACAGAGTGATGAAGCCAATTATGATATGGGATGGTTAAGAGGCCATGATGGACAGAGGCCAGTGGGCAAATTTGGCCAAGATACCGGGGTTAAACCCCTACTCTTTTCAAAGTACATCCTTGGATTTTTAACAACCACAGAGATTCAGGTACTCGGTTTACATCTCATCCGAAAGACGGCGCTCACTGAGCAGTATAGATTGCCATTCAGAATAATGGGTACAACCTAGTGACAAATGGGTAAAACTTATAGTGCTTTAAAATATAATGGCAAAGTACAAAGATCTGAGACTGAACCATACTCCATAAATTTCCATCAATCTAGGATTTTTCATAACCTTTTTTGTCAATAAGATTTTTACTTGTGGTATAAAATTACTGATTTTTTGCTGGCTTTTCTCAAAACTAAAAAAATTATTTGCTTAATTTCTTGTTTTTTGTTTTGCAAATACCATTTGCAAATGCCATTTTTTTCTCAAGAACCATTAAACTCTCAAAATCCTGGAAGGACTGAATCTTAATATGTCATTAAATGGTTGCTCTTGTTTTAAATTTGCCTGACAAGATAAGTTTGTTAGAATACAAAGGATATTTTCTGTCAATCATGGAAATTAATTATAATAGTCATTATTTTACTCAGAAAACAATAAAATTAAACTAATTCAACATTTAACAACCGGACAATTGGGGTGAAAAAAAAGACATTTTATTTATTTACTTACACTTTTGATCCTTAAAATCCCCTTTTTCCTTCTATAATCAGTAAAACCCTGCTGATGAACATTACTGTGACTGGTTTAATTCACATCTCAGAAAGTGACAGCCAGAACCGAACAACATAAAAAGTTGACAACCATTTAGTCAGATTGAATTAATATAGTTTCTTTTCAGATTCAGTTCTCATCTGCTCTAAATGCAAACATAATAATTATTAATATTGTCACTAACAGAACTCATTTTGGTTCATCCCTACAGAACATTATAGATAATGTGCAGCCATTCAGTCATTAATGCAAAATGAGCACTTATAGGGGGACCACGTGGACTTCAATTACCTAGTGGGATTAATTTTGCTATAATGATGTAATTGCCTGTACATTATCCCATTTACCACATTGTCGCTTATTAAGTCAATATGTGGACATGAAATATGGATTAGCTTAAAAATGTATGCATTATAATACAACGCAAAAAAATTACAAGACTAACTTTACAGTAAACTTGTTTTTAGCAGCTTTTTATGTATCTTAATTCGTCTTATTATATTAAGAAATGCTTTAATTATAGATTGCACATACACATTAGTAATGAAGTATTCCAAGGTATGTATCAGAGAAAGGTCAATGTATCAGAGAAAGGTCAATCAGAATCAGAATTAAATGACACTAATGAAATGTTTTAACTTGCATTCACTGTATAAAAAGTTCAACACAACATTACTTCTTTTGCTTTTATGAGCAAACAATAATTATTATCATACATATTATACTGTAACCTCATTTGATGACACACACTCACTTGCCACCTTATTAGATACACCTGTCAACTGCTTATTAACGCAAATTTCTAATCAGCCGATCACATGGCAGCAACTCAGTGCATTTAGGCATGTAGACATGGTCAAGACGAGCAAGTTCAAACCAATCGAACCAAATGGGGAAGAAAGGTGATTTAAGTGACGGTAAACATGGCATGGTGCCATACGGGCTGGTCTGAGTATTTCAGAAACTGCTGATCTACTAGAATTTTCACGCACAACCATCTCTAGGGTTTGCTTCGTAGTACCAATTGAGCATCGTGTCAATGCCACAGCCTACCTGAGTATTGTTGCAGATCATGTCCATCCCTTCATAACCACAGTGTGCCCATCTTCTGATGGCTACTTCCAGTAGGATAACATGCCATGTCATAAAGCGTGAATCATCTCAGACTGGTTTCTTGAACATGACAATGAGTTCACTGTACTCAAATGGCTTCCACAGTCACCAGATTCCAATCCAATAGAGCACCTTTGAGATGTGGTGGAACGGGAGATTCGCATCATGAATGTGCAGCCGACATCTGCAGCAACTGCATGATGCTATCATGTCAATATGGACCGAAATCTCAGGAATATTTCCAGTACCTTGCTGAATCTATGCCATGAAGGATTAAGGCAGTTCTGAAGGTAAAAGGGTGTCCAAAACAGTACTAGTAAGGTGTACGTACCTAATAAAGTGGCCAGTGAGTGTAAATTAAAGCACCATTCATTCATTCATTTTTTTTTCAGCTTAGACCCATTAATCATGGGTCACCACAGCAGAATATTAAACTACGGACAATTAACCCTATTCACCTATAGCGTAGGTCTTTAGACTTGTGGGGGAAACCGGAGCACCCGGAGGAATTCCTCGCAAACACGGGGAGAATACACAAACTCCACACAGAAACGCCAACTGACACAGCCGAGGCTCGAACCAGCAACCTTCTTGCTGTGAGGAGATCATGCTACCCACTGCACCACCATAAAGTACTATATTGACTTTATTTATGTAATGCAATATTACATGTAATGGTCACAGTGCGGCCATAAAATACTCTTTAATAGTGATTCAAAAGAATTGTACTTTGTTGACAAATTTGTAAAACGTAGTGGTTATTAAAATAAAGACATTTTTAGCATGATTATCTGTTCTCTTATACATTTTAGTAAGTAAATGTCAAAATTATTGTGTTGCTTCATTTTGCATAAATAAATTATACTTAAATATTATATTTGGGGTAAATAAAAATGTATGTATATTTTGTAAAATAAAATAATAATAATAAAAATATGTTGAAAGAATCATTTGATGGCATATTAAGATACTATAGTTACTTTATTTGCTATATTTTACAAGACTATATTAAAAGATCACAATGCTGCCCCAAAATAGAATTTAATTGAGATTTAAAACCTTTGTACTGTCAACAAAGTTGTTAATCGGTTAAAATAAAATTTAGTTTAACATTATTCCCTATTCTATATGCATTTCAGTAAGTAAAAGTAAGAAAAATTGTGTTGCCTCATTTTGTATAAATAAATTGTATATATTATACTTAATAAATTAAAAATCTTGAGGTAAATTAATTGTGCTGTTCCATATATTTAAAATAAATATATTTAATATATATATATATATAATATATATAAATCTAAAATAAATAAAGCAAAAACAGAAGAAAAGGCTCAGTTCATAGAGTTTAGATTAGAACAAACAGTCAGACAAACTGCATCAGTGACTGTGAGTGTTTGTTTGCTGAAGTCCTGCAGGCTCTCCAGAGCTGAAAGACTCAAATATGTCCTGAAGGGGAACATCCTGCTTCCCCAGAGCTCTAAAGAGTCTCATTCAGTCCGTTCGGATCAGTGTGTGAGTGTGTGCGTGTGTGTGAGCCTGCCACTGAAGAGTTCCTTTCACAAATGTGTTTGCGAGGGCCTAGTCTAAATTGGTGTGTCTGATTCAGAGCTGTGTTTGCTCAGGGGGAGGCTTTGGATCCCTCATTCCTTTACACCTCTTTTTTTGATTCTTGGACAGTTCTCTGACTCCTACAAGCCATGATTCCTCTAGTTTTCCCGCTCCACATGTCATCTTTTGCTGCTGTCACCCTATTACCAGGTTGTCCCACTGAGCAGCGGTTTGGATGTGATTGCTCAGGGTTCACTGAGAATCGGTCACTTCACTGTCAGACTTTTCGAAAGCAAACGCTCCATGGGACTTGTCACTTCTGTAATCTTTGCCATTTATACAGTACCATATAAAGAGCTTTACAAACTGTTTCTGGATAATTAGTTTTGCTGAAGGCGACTTCAATGAGGACATGTGTTTATGTACAGATGCGTAATGTGTTCGGTCACGCAATGGCACTAGTGATGCTGAAGTCATCTTTAGGACGTCTGAAGGAATGAGTTGTGCATGCTGCAGGAGACTGGATGATTATTGTGCTGTCGATAGCATCGACGATCCATGATCACAGAAATCAATTAGACTCTTTTGTCATTTTGGAAGAACTGGACACAGTACTATCGAACCATGAAATGCAGAAATGTAGAGCTTATACAAAAACTTAAAAGTGCTGTATGTAAGTTTGTGACTCTTCTAAAGCATTAAAATACAATAGTTTGTTTTCAGAAACTTAAGAAAAATGTTAGGTGAACATACTTGTCTGTCTGAAAAGCAATGCTAAAGTCAATTATTCTTCTTTAAAAATGGGCATTCCTCAATCTGTCTTTGTTTTGATCTTGAGTTTAGAAGTCCATCTATTAGCCCAATGACAAAACTAACAGCATGGTCGAAGATTAAATGCATGTAAGCCTTTTCTAGTGCTTCTGAAAATAATAGTTTTTTTTAGAATTTATTTATATTTGTTTTTAAGCTCCGAATTTAATCTGACTCCAATTTTAACAGACCGTCAAATTTAGACCGGATACATCAAGAACAAATCACATTCATCTTTATGACTCAATTTAGAGTTTTGATTTATATCTGATCCCATACTCTTCAGTTATACGTTCATTAGGGGCCAAACGCCGCTTAGAGTTCCACGCCTTTGGGATTGCGTTTCTTCTTACTGACATTATCTCGACACAGAGGATGTAGGGAACTAATACTCAAATAATCTGGTTGCCTCTTGCTCACTCGTCCTAAAAGAGTAGTTAATTTAGTCATTTCCATACAACTTGCTAATATCAGTAATTAAATGATTAAGAGATCTTCATGCGTCTCAAAAATCGAATATAATCATGTCACAACATAATGGTAGCCCAGACTCCACTTAATTTACTGAATATAAAAGATTTCAGGAGATTTTGCAAACATGCAAAATTCTGGTTCAACCAGGACTCAAATCTGTGACCTTGTCACGGATTGGCCAGGCTCTTCCACCAACATCACGCACCGAGCACCTTCACCTGAGTATTAACCACGCACAGCTGCACCCAATCACTCCCATTCACTATATAAGCACACACCTCACTTCACTCATTGTCCGGTCTCGTTCCTACGAAGCGGACTCTGAGTGAACCACTTCCTAGGTTTCACTCCCCTACGATCTCAGCAATTATACTTAACTTTATTCTGTTTCCTTCTAGTCTGTCCAGTGTTCCCGGTGTCCTGTCAGCGTTGTGTGTCTCGTCAGTCTGTCTTCCCCGCAAGTCCTCTGGTGTGTGCATTCGGTCATCCTTCAGTATTTGTCATCCCACCTGACAAAGAGGATCATCAGTTCCACTAAACTCCGTTCATCGCTCCATCAATATTCATTAATACTCTACTGTTGGAATAAACATTGTTTATACTCACTCCCCTTGTTTGTCCGTCTGCTTCCGTAACAGAAGACCGGACCTTAAACTACCAACAGCATGAGCACTCACGATCCCCTTCAGGAGTTGGTGGATTCATTGAAGAGAGTGCTACTACCATCTGCTCCACTTCCCGAAGCACCACCAGCACCGAGCACTTCTTCACCGTCCATCCACTCATCCAGTCCCATGGCTCGACCAGCGCCCTACTCTGGCGGGGCGGAGGAGTGCAATGGATTTCTCCTGCAATGTTCTCTGGTATTCACTATGCAACCCGAGTTATACCCTACAGATCGGTCCAAAATCGCTTTCATCATCTCCCTCCTCTCTGGGTCGGCTCTTCGGTGGGCTGAAACCATCTGGCAACAGTCTGGGCCGGTAACAAATTCCATTCAGTCATTCACAAAGTACTTCAAGGAGGTTTTTGGTCGCGCGGATGCTGAAGTAGCAGCTGGAGAACAGCTATACCATCTCAAACAGGGAGCCATGTCCACTCAGGATTATGCTCTCAGGTTCCGAACTCTGGCTGCTGCTAGCGGCTGGAATGAGCGATCTCTCCTCACAACCTACCGGTTCGGACTAGAGCCCAGCCTCCGGTTACAGCTGGCCGCCCTCGACGATACGATGGGATTGGAGAAGTTCATCCAACACTCTCTGCGCTGTTCCGATCGTCTGAGGGTCTACCAGCATGATCCTCCACCAATATCCCAAGCACTCCTCCGTTCGCCAGAGCCAGCCGTCCCTCCAGAACCAGAACCCATGATCATCGAATCTGGTAGACTCACGATCACCGAGCGACAGAGGAGGCTGACCCGGGGTCTGTGCATGTACTGTGGCGCCAAAGGACATGTCAGGCTGGACTGTCCCATTCGTCCAGCACGCTCTGTGGTGAGCTTGTTCAGTTCTCCTATTGAAAAGATGCATCCTCTCACCACTAATGTCCAGTTAACTACCCCTTCTGTCTCAGTTTCAGTCACAGCCCTCATCGACTCCGGGTCAGCAGGAAATTTCATCTCGCACGCCCTCTGTCGCCGACTCCAGCTTAACACAGAAGCCTCGACGCACGTCTATCAGATTCAGCCCATAACCAAAGATATCCATTGTCAGGCACGTATCCATCGAAAATGTGAACCCGTCAATCTCCAAGTAGGACTGCTCCACAAAGAGGAGATTCAATTTCTGGTTCTGGAGGGTGCATCGATGGATATCATCTTAGGGCGCCCGTGGCTGGTGAAGCACGATCCCATCCTCTCTTGGGGCACAGGAGAAATTAAGAGATGGGGAGAAGAATGCCGATCCAGCTGTTTTCCTGATCTACCCTTACAAATTCGAAGACCCCTTACCGTCTACGTCACGTCTGTCGAAAGTCCAGTCGAGAAAATATCCATTCAGATCCCGAAGATCTACTCCTCATACGAGGATGTGTTTTGCCCCAAGAGAGCTTCCCAGCTACCTCCACATCGGCCATGGGACTGCGCCATAGACCTGCTTCCAGATGCTCCTATGCCCAGAGGTAGGATCTACCCGTTGTCCCTTCCGGAGACCAAGGCAATGGAGGAGTACATCCATGAGGCTCTGAGTCAGGGGTATATCCGTCCATCCACGTCACCTGCTGCCTCAAGTTTCTTCTTCGTGGCTAAGAAGGATGGAGGGCTGCGGCCATGTATCGATTACAGAACCCTAAATCAAGGTACAGTCAAGTTCCGGTATCCCCTTCCTCTCGTCCCTGCGGCCCTGGAACAACTCAGATCCGCCAAAATTTTCACCAAGTTGGACCTCCGCAGCGCCTATAACCTGGTGAGAATACGTGAGGGGGACGAGTGGAAGACTGGGTTTGTGACCCCTACTGGACACTACGAGTACCTGGTCATGCCCTATGGTCTGGTTAACGCCCCCTCCGTATTCCAAAACTTCATCCACGAAGTCCTCCGGGAGTTCCTCCATCTCTTCGTCATTGTATACATAGATGATATCCTGATTTACTCCCGGAGTGAGGCCGAACATCGCCACCACGTTGCGGAGGTCCTGAAAACCCTCAGGAAACACCGCCTGTACCTCAAGGCTGAAAAATGCTCCTTCCATTCACCATCTGTTCAGTTCTTGGGGTACATCATCGATCAAAGAGGGGTTCGTATGGACGAGGGGAAGGTCACTTCCGTCATCTCCTGGCCCGAACCAAAAACCATAAAGGAACTCCAACGTTTCCTAGGATTTGCTAATTTCTACCGACGTTTCATCCAGAATTACAGTCTCATCACCGCTCCGCTCACCAACCTGTTGAAAAATAAACCCAAAGCACTACCCTGGCCTCCCGAAGCCGCCGCAGCCTTCCAAAACCTAAAAGAATCCTTCACTCAAGCCCCACTGCTGACTCATCCTGATCCTGACTTGCCGTTTGTGGTCGAAGTGGATGCATCGACCACCGGAGTGGGAGCCATCCTGTCCCAGTACCACGGTACTCCTTCATTACTCCATCCATGTGCCTATTTCTCCCGGAAGCTCAGCCCGGCGGAAAGGAACTATGACATTGGAAATCGAGAACTTCTGGCCATCAAGCTCGCCCTGGAGGAGTGGCGACACTGGTTGGAGGGGGCCAAACATTCGTTCCAGGTGATCACAGATCATAAAAATCTCCAATACCTAAAAGATGCTAAAAGACTCTGTCCTCGTCAGGCCCGTTGGTCATTGTTCTTCTCCAGATTTCAGTTCTCTATCTCATATCGACCAGGTTCAAAGAATATCCGAGCAGACGCACTTTCCAGAATTCACGACCAGCATGAAATTATTGAGACACCGGCCAAGATCCTTCCCGATCAGATCACTATCTGTCCCATCCAATGGTCCGCTCCTACAGTAATCGCCACTCCAGAATCCAGAACTCCGCCGGGCTGTCCCCCCAATCGACGCTTCATCCCTGAAAACCAACGGGTAGATCTCATTCATTCCAGCCATACATCTCTGGGCACAGGACATCCTGGGGCCAACAACACCCTCTCGCTGCTATCCCAACGCTTTTGGTGGCCGAACATGGCGAGGGATGTGAGAAGATACGTCCAGGGCTGCAGAGAATGCGCTATGGCAAAGAGTCCTCGCCATCTACCTACTGGTAAACTCCATCCCTTGCCCATCCCAAACCGCCCCTGGTCACACCTAGGAGTTGACTTCATGACAGACCTCCCATTGTCTGAAGGTAACACCTGCATTCTAGTCATCATAGATCGATTCTCTAAATTCTGTCGTTTGATTCCTTTGAAAGGTATACCCACAGCCCTAGAGACCGCCGAAAACCTGTTCAACCACGTCTTTCGAAATTTTGGGTTACCAGAAGATATAGTCTCGGATCGAGGACCCCAATTTATCTCCAGACTATGGAGAGCATTCTTCAGACTCCTAGGTGTGACCGTAAGCCTCTCGTCTGGCTATCACCCCCAAACCAACGGCCAGACAGAGAGGAAAATTCAGGAAGTGGGGCGGTTCCTCCGGACCTTCTGTCACGGTCACCAAACTCCTGGAGCCAGTTTCTGGGCTGGGCGGAATACGCCCAGAATTCCCTGCGGCAACCTACCACCGGACTCACGCCATTCCAGTGCATCCTAGGGTTCCAACCTCCACTCTTCCCCTGGGATGGCGCACCATCTGATGTCCCCGCAGTGGATTACTGGTTCCGGGAGAGCGAGAGAGTCTGGGACGATGCTCATCATCATCTCCAGAGGGCAGTACGCAGAACAAAGGAGGTATCGGATAAGAGGAGGATTCCAGGCCCCATCTATACTCCAGGACAAAAGGTCTGGCTCTCCACCAGAGATATCCGGTTGCGACTGCCCTCCCGAAAATTAAGTCCCAGATTTGTTGGTCCCTTCACCATTCTGGAACAGGTCAACCCCGTCACATACAAATTACAGTTACCACCACAGTACAGAATCCACCCCACATTCCACGTGTCCCTTCTAAAACCCTTTCACGATCCTCTGATTCCCTCCACAGAGCCTGGCCATGAAGAGGAACCTCCTCCCCCCCTGATGTTAGAAGAAGGGGCCATCTACCAAGTCAAGGACATCCTACGGTCCCGGCGTCGTGGTGGTCAGCTTGAATACCTCGTCGACTGGGAAGGATACGGTCCAGAAGAGAGGTCATGGGTCTCCAGATCCGATATACTAGATCCCGCACTTATGGAAGAGTTCCACTCCAATCACCCAGAATTTCCAGCACCTCGAGGACGAGGTAGACCACCACGACGTCGGAGGTTCAGGCCCTCAGGAGCGGGCCCTGGGGAGGGGGGGTAATGTCACGGATTGGCCAGGCTCTTCCACCAACATCACGCACCGAGCACCTTCACCTGAGTATTAACCACGCACAGCTGCACCCAATCACTCCCATTCACTATATAAGCACACACCTCACTTCACTCATTGTCCGGTCTCGTTCCTACGAAGCGGACTCTGAGTGAACCACTTCCTAGGTTTCACTCCCCTACGATCTCAGCAATTATACTTAACTTTATTCTGTTTCCTTCTAGTCTGTCCAGTGTTCCCGGTGTCCTGTCAGCGTTGTGTGTCTCGTCAGTCTGTCTTCCCCGCAAGTCCTCTGGTGTGTGCATTCGGTCATCCTTCAGTATTTGTCATCCCACCTGACAAAGAGGATCATCAGTTCCACTAAACTCCGTTCATCGCTCCATCAATATTCATTAATACTCTACTGTTGGAATAAACATTGTTTATACTCACTCCCCTTGTTTGTCCGTCTGCTTCCGTAACAGACCTTCTTGCTGTGTGGCAACCATGCTAATCACATCACCATACTATCAAACTCAAAAGGCTGAAAAGATAACCTGCTTGAATACAAAGAGATCTGTCATAAAAGTACAATTTTGGAGTAGTTTTGAAATCCTTTCGAATCTCAGTTTAATAATGTGTATGTTGATTCAGGTTTTATTACACCAGTAACTACCAATAATTTTATTATTGTTTCAGCTGTGTTTTTAAAAATGACACTTCCTGTGTTGTCATTGGCTAAATAAATGGGCAAGAGATGATTTTCTGTAAACCAATAGCATTCAGCAGTGAGTCTAGCTCCACCTTTTGGTGCCATACTGTTGTGCTAGCTTTATGAAAGGATCCCAAAAAAGTGGTAGTGTATGGTTCAGTATTTTGGTTCTTCTCACAATAGAACAAAAACATATGTGTACTGTACTACTGTACCAAACCTTAACCGTTATTGTGTTTAAACTTTCAAATATACACAAGGTTATATAAACACAATTCATAATTGGCATACAGATTTGGTTTTATATGTGAAACTTGGGAAAGAAAGTTTACCCTAGATGTGATATATTACATATACTGTATAACAGAAAACCACAAACTGCTCTTGACTGAATAACATTAGTAGCTTGATAAGAACGAAATTAATATTTCTATGTAGCAATTTTTTTCTGGTCTGTGCTAATAGGTCAGGTCATTCACTATCATGAGTGGGGCTTGTGACATCACAGTAGGGGGAAATCTGAAACAAAATATTTTCAGCACTGCTTCTGAATATAAAATGGAGTGGGTGGATTTTTATCATTTTTGGCTGGTTAATTATTCAGACCCAGTGTTTAAACTCCATATGAATGTGAATTTTGCATAAAGGACTCATAAATTAAACAAATAGATAAATAACAACAAGGCACACAAGTGCTCCTCTAGAAATTTGACAATGAATTCTACTGAAATATATGAAATGTTAGTCACTTTATGTATATCTGAGAGTTATGAGACTCTGATTTGGTAAAATCTCCATTTTACAGCAGCTTGCACAATGATAGTGTTCATAACCCAAGATGGTGGACCTTTCACATGGCTTCAGTATATTACTAATGCAAACGCTATGTGTTTGTTTGAGCTGATGATAGGCCACAAGATAACTGTGGCCGTCTGGTAGTCCACACTATGACTGGATCCCTCTGTGCTTTATATGTGGTGTGTATGGTAAACATACACAAAATACCAGATGGCTCATGCAATTCAAGAAAAGCCATGTACTGTATACAGCAATTTTCTCACACTGTAAAACCCAACAGTCAACTTTATCAAATAAAATGAGTGTAGTTAACCCAAAATTGACTGAAAGTTAATTCTACCCATTTGAAAAGAGTTTTAAACTCAGTGTTGAAGTCAACAAGTTAATTGAATACCTCATTACTTCATCTTAAATTAAGTAAGTTCACAGTACTCATATAGATTAGTTTTTTTAATCAAATGGTTTGTTGCAATTGGTTTTCTCAAATGGTTTGAGTTGCCTTAACTTATTGGGTTTTACAGTACTCAGTTGGTTTGAGTTCTCTTCATTTATTGGGTTTTTCTGAGCTCAAATTGCTTCATTTACTCAAATGGATTAAGTTCACAACACTCATTAGGGTTAGTTTTTGAAATTGGTTTGTTGCAATCGGTTTCCTCAAACTGTTTGAGTTACCTTAACTTTTTAGGTTTTACAGTGTAGTAGTAAACATAAAAAAGCTTCTGTGTTGATTTCAATTAGAATTACACTGCCATTTATACTGTTAATCAGCTCTTAGTGGTTAAACTCAAATTAATCAGTATAAATATATCCAGTAAAAACATCAAAACGCATTAAATGCAAACCAGTTGTACAGGAACTCAATTTCATTCACTTCACATGCAAAGAGGGAGTCTTAAAACTACAGCAACAACAAACAGCCCATTTTAAAAGGGTCAAAGAGAAACTGGAAAATGATTGTAAATCTTGGCTTTTGGCACCAATAAGAAAAAAAAGAGTTCCAGTCATAAATGAACCATAGAGAACACTTAGAATGATAAAAATATAACATGATATAATTTTAAATAATTGCCCGTATTAAGTTTTAAAAATAAAAAGGCTTTGAATGCTATAATGTCGGGATGATTATGGACCTCTGTACCAACTGCTGTTTCTGTATCCTCAGTCGACATACTGAATATTTTCTGACCAAAGAAAGAGCCTAAAAACGGCCCCACTGCATAAACAGACCTAAAAACAGAGGGTGCAGGAAATCTCCTCCCGATTGCACTTAATTCATTGGATTCATGTGTGTTTGCTGGACTTATGATGTGCCAGACCGTTCTGTAATTGTTGGTGGTGTGCGTATAGTGCGCACTAGAACACACACACACACACACACACACACACACACACATCAGTGGTCTGAGGTATGCAAGAGTTTGGGAGGCCTGAGCATAATTAATACCTTCAATGTGGTTACAGAAAAGGCGGAGTCACCGGCTATTTTTTGCTAAATTTAATAAAGTAAAAACATGTTTTCATGTGCATGTGTGTGCTCGACTGGCACTTTGCTCTGACCAGACAAGATGTTTACCGTTAGTCTGTGGCGTTGGACGGCGAAGCAGTGACATTTTTCAGCCTCTATTAAAAAGCCACTGCAGACACCAACGCTTATGACGCACAGAGAGAAGGGGGAGAGCGGCAAGGCGGAAGGGAAAAATGACACAAAAGTGAGAAGGAGAGGTTGAGAGTAGAGAAATGTGTCAAACGTAGCATCAGCATGGAGACTTTTCTAGCATGTGGCTGGAGTCCAGACTGAATGAAGCTGGCTGGGACACCGGACTCCCTGAAATACTGACAGAAGTTTACAGAAAACTAAGAGTCAAAGAGTCTGAATGCCAGCACAGCAGAATGAACTCTATGTTGTGAAAGATGGATGACAAGTAAGACACTCATGAGGACTGTTCCATACGCTTATCTCCTTAGGCTGATGAGAGAGGTGGCAGAAGCATCATGTCCATTCAATTGAGATGTTTTGAATGTATATAAAATTTGATCTTTGATAATTTAATGGATTAGATGTCTTCCAGAATGAACATATCCTGTTAAATACACTGTAAAAAATAATTGCATTATATTTTCCCTGTAAAATACTGTATGTTCTGTAAATTCACAGTAAATTACTGTGAGGTGGTTCACAGAAATTTACTGTGGTTTTGTTACATTAAAATACTGTGAAATTACAGACATAGTATAACTTCACATTAGATAGTAAAGTCCATTTCTGTGTTTTCACAGTATTATCTTGTAGAATTAACTATATTTTACTGTGAAGCAGGTATTCCTTGGCTAGTCATTCTGACATTTACCCTGACTTTGAAATCATTTTGGGTGTTTCATAGTGTTTGGTTTTATGAATCAATTACTTTTGTTCCAGTTTATTACAATTTTGGCTAAGCACAAAGTTATGTTCGTTAAAATTATTTTACATTTTCATGTCAACCTTATAAAATTAAATAAACGTGCAGTGCACCAAAAAATGAAAATTTACTAAGACATTCATGTTGTTTCAAAACAGGATGATTTTTCTTTCAAGTTATTTTTGAAGACGTAACCAAATTGTTTTTGGGGCTGCAATAATATTATGTTGTTTTTAAATATCAAAAAAGTCCCAATACTAGCATAAATGTTCATTTGTATTAATGCCTATGTTGAATGAAATAAAAATGAATTCCTTTAACACGCAAAAGATATAGCCCTTCATGCTACCTGCATTAATTTCACAATAAAATTATGAATACAACACATTACTGTGAATTTTTACAGTTAAATCCTGTAAAGTGATGTGAAAAATTACAGTAACATGTTTTTTTACAGTGTACTTACTCCCTTGTAATGCAAGATGTTCAGTTCTATCTTTCTTCAGTCAAAGAGAAATTAAAGTTTTTGAAGAAAACATGCAGCATTTTCTTCTATATGTAGTGGACTTCTACCTGTTGCTTAAAGGCCAGATTTAAAGCATCTATAAAACTGCATTTTTTCATCTTAAAAATGTTGCCAAACTTCAACATGCTATCAATGTCTAATGCGGAAAAGCTTATTCTTGCTTTCATGACCTCTCGGTTAGACTATTGTAATGCGTTACTAGGCAGTTGCCCTGTTGGCCTATTTAACATACTTCAGCTAGTTTAAAATGCAGCTGTCAGAGTGCTTTCTAGAACAAAGAAATATGATCATATTACTCCAGTTCTTTCATCATTGCATTGGCTCTCTATTACATATCGTATGAATTAAAAAAATTATTGACTACTTACAAAGCACTGATCGGCTAAGCTTCCCATTATTTAAGGGAGCTCTTGGTGTATTATAGCCCCTCACGTCCACTACGCTCAATTAATTTTGAACGATTGATTATTCTCAGAATATCAAAAATCACCTGTAGGCGGTGGATCTTTCTCATATCTGGCACCTAAACTATGGAACAGCCATCCCTAGATCGGGAAGCAGACACACAGTTTAAAACTAGATTAAAGACACACCTCTTTACATTAGTATACACATAAAACACAAATGCTTTTAAACTCCCAATCCTCTAAAGGAATGTTAGTCTGCATTATTTAGGGAAACGTCTGGAAGAATTTCATTATTCCTGAGGTTTCCATAATCCTGGACCAGGCCATATCCTGAGCAGATGATGTGGCGATCAAGAAGGAGTGGAGAGTGAGACTGATTCCTGGAAGACCCCAGTGACAGATGATTTCCCTGGGTCAGCCTGAACATCCTCTGGTGACCTACTCACACTGCAGTTCTCCACATTGTACGTTCAGCATTCTTCAGCCTCCGGCACCTAAACAGCAGCTCTGCACAGGACTGATCCTGGTTTCTCTCAAGGTTTTTTTTCCTTCACTTTCGTCAAGTGGTGAAGTTTTGTTCCCCGCCACTGTCACCACTGGCTTGCTTGGTTCAGGACTTGTGGAGCTGCACATTGATGGATTTGGTCTTCAGTGTTTGGACTTTCACCACTGAAAATTAAACCACACTGAACTGAACTAAACTGAACTTCAACTCTGAAAACTGGACTGACACAGTTTCAATTCTCTAGAACTTCTATGTTTAAATTGAATTCAATTCAATTAAATAATGTTTGAGGCTCAGACACAACTCTCACAGTTTAAATCTAGATGAAAGGCATATATTTTTGGTAAGGTATATATTTTTGGTGTACAGTATACAGTGCATCTCATACAGTTGTTGTCTGCTCCAGCACATCTCATGAAATATAACCTATTAAATTCACATCAATATTTCCTGCTTAAAAATACTATGAACAACAGCTAAGCTAATTATCTTTTATCTGCTTTCTGTTCTACCCCTGAATACACATTGCGAGGCATCCAGAGATTGTGCAGTAAAGTTGATTAGCTCCAAGACCTGGAGCAAATCATTGTACAATACTGGGTGTGCTTCACACATGAGTGTGCTCGACAAATCGCCTATAGGAAATATGCTCTGTCCTCTCCAGTAGTGTAAAGTAACAAATTACAAATACTCAAACTACTGTATTTGAGTAGTTTTTCTCAGAAATTGTAATTTACTAAGTAGTTTTAAAGATGTGTAATTTTACTTTCCCTTGAGTACATTTTTAGTGCAGTATCAGTTTTTCACTTTTACTCCACTACTTTCCTTCAACCTGCAGTTACTACTTTAGTTTTTCCTATCTATGGGGATTAGAAAAATCAGTCCTGCAATTCCTGTCCAATTAAATTGAACGATTTAGAAAGTAAATCGCATTATACTGAACAACCTTAAGACATCCAGCAAACTGTTTGGAAGCATTAAAAGTGTCCAAGAAGATACTTTACATGCAATGACCCAGAGACTGTTTAGACTGAATGTCACTGAAGAGAAGATGATGGATGTTTACTATATGATGACCGAAATGGCCTTAAACAATAACTAAATGCATTACAGAATGTTACGTTTACACACACATGCACAAATTACTTTTAAGTAAACGCATCAACCTTTCCCAGTGTAATACTCACCACTCATTACTTTTGAGTACTTTTAAAAGGAAGGAAATGTTTTTCTCATACTTTGAGTAATATTTACAACAGATACTTTAACTCTATGTGCACTAAATTTCTGGACAAGTAATGGTACTTTTACTTGAGTATGGTTTTTTAGTACTCTTTCCTCCACTGGTCCTCGCTATATGCATTAGACATTTTCTTACACTCCATGTTACAAAAAAATAAAATAGATGTCACCTTTTTGAAAAGTACAATTGAACTGCAGATTAATGTATATGCTTTACAGCAGCACTGACCACTCACACCTTAACTTTTTTCTGATTTTGATTTTGATTTTGAAGCTCTACACAATTTTGAAGTTGAATTGAATTAAATTAAATCATACACGTATTTAAAAAGTATGTGATAAGCGAACGTTTACAGCATTCATATTTGGACACAGATGGCACATGGCATTTACATGGCAAGTTAAAGGTTCTGCAAGAACCAGTGATGACTGTTCTCACATGTAAAAGCAGGTTTGTTTTAGCTTTTGTTTAGCTTTTTGATTATACTGAGAAATGTTTATATATATTGCGTCACGGTGTCTCAATGTGTAGCACTTTAGCCTCACAGCAAGAAAGTCCCTGGTTTGAGCTCTGGCTGGGTCAGTTGGCATTTCTGTGTGCATGTTTGCATGTTCTCCCTGTGTTCACATGGATTTTCTCAGGGTGCTCCGGTTTTCCCCACAGTCCAAAGACATGTGGTACAGGTGAATTGAATTATCTAAATTGGCCATAGTGTATGTGTGTGAATGTGAGTGTATGGGTGTTTCCCAGTCGCTGCTCCAGCACATCTCATTAAGTGGCTGGAAGGGCATCCACTCCGTAAAACATCAGCTGGATAAGTTTTCGGTTCATTCCGCTGTGGCAACTCCTGATTAATAAAGGGACTAAGCCGAAAAGAAAATGAATGTATGTTTATATATATGCCATAGTAACTCTGAATACTTAATTCTGATTGATTAAAAATGAATATTATAAAAAAGTCAGTTCTTCTGCATTTATTGGCAAACATTACAGGCAGAAATGAAAGACTGTGCTGTGCACAGAAATATGCAAGATTTTTATTTCATTTAATTACGCTATGTTCACCTATGTCTGGTTTGGTTCCCTGTTTAAGGTGGGTGTACATGGTGCAATTTTTGCTGTTGTACAAGCTCGTACATATATATTAAACTAATATTATGTCAACTTGAATTTGTGAGGTGTGGGTAGTAAAATGAGCCAACCTGACGATCTACTGTTTGTGAAGTTTTAAAGCTTTGAAAGCAATGAAAATAATGTCTTCCTCTTTTCATGTTTTGAATTTCATATGATTTCTACAGAATACTCCAGAACATAAAATCATGTCGTATATCACTGCTTCTGAATGATTTTCAGATAAACTTTTGTATAAGAACATACAATCTTCCAACTTTCAGAATTTGTTTATTATTAGATTACCTTCTTTTTGTTAATTAAAGGTGCAGAAGGTGATTGCCTTCAGAAACATGTTTTGTTGTGCTGGTTGAAAGTCACTTCACATTCCACTAGTAATGATTAAAGTAAATGATCTAAATGTATTTATATGTATTTTTATATTTTCTGCAATGTATAAGACAAACAAATGTTCATCCAATTAAAATTTGTCGGCCGACAATTCCCATAATTCTGATAAGTAGCCCAAACTCTGTGTCAGGAAATGTAGATTTATACAACCGCATGAGCGCCGCAGTCATGCAGACACGAG
Source organism: Danio aesculapii (assembly GCF_903798145.1). Lineage (NCBI taxonomy): Eukaryota > Metazoa > Chordata > Actinopteri > Cypriniformes > Danionidae > Danio > Danio aesculapii. Next base: position 34,586,993 of record NC_079447.1, on the reverse strand, counting down.
TGACAGTGGTAAAAACATGCTGAATCAAATCTTTAAAAATATTGAATCAATATTGGAGTTACTTTTGCACACTGGAGGAAGGACGACACCATGGCTGAAGGATTTCTTTTAGACAGGTAATGTTATGTTTTTAAACTATTTTAGTCACGCAAAGCTTATGTAGATTTTGTTGTTATGAATAGGTTATATGCATTGAAGTGTTGTTCAGCCACTGAAATCTTCCAGCAAAAGACTGATGTGACTATTTTCAAATTCATAAGGGACCTTTTACAGCATCGATAATGTAGATTTTTATTTAGTTTAACAACAAAGCATACGTAAACAGTGTCATTCCGTCTAGCCTGATTTACTAAGCTGAAGATGGTTTTATACTCACATTGGTTCTTTTTTGAGCAATGACAACCTGTGATGCGCTCCCTATATCGTTTACTAATCTAATTTGAATATTCGGTCTGAAATAACATGTAATTATGGCTTAGGAATAACTGTTATTGCTGCACCCCGCCAGCCAAACACTATGCACACAGGAGTTGTTTTAATACAAAATGTGTGAGAGAGTGAGATGAAATTGCACGTTATGATAAGTTTTGCTTCTGAAAATGTGCTAGATATAATACTGTACTTGCAAGTGACATGATCTAGTGGATCTGTGTCATCTTTAATGTGCACGTTCGCTTGATTTCAGGAGGTGTGGCTTTGGACGGCAGAGGAGGGGTTGTATTTAAAAGATATTATGCTAACCGGTTGGCATTTAGGCAGATCACCTACTGCACCTTTAAGTAAAATAGCTTTAAGGCATACTTGTACATTTTACAACTAATTAAAGAGAAAAAAAAAAGTTACAAACTGAACTACACATGGAATTTCAAAGCCGAAAAACTGAAATGTATGCAAAATATGTCATTTTGTTTTATTTACTTCATTACAAATCATATTTTGCAAGTTTGGACAACATGAGGCTGAGTAAATGATGACAGAATTATAATTTTGGATGAACTTTCATTTAAATGTAATTAACTAATTAGCTGTAATTAGCAGCAGTTCCATTGCTGAAGTTTTATTTTACCTCGGGCACCAAATGAACTCTGGACTGCTGTTGGCGGCTCTTCAAATTAATAGTTACATTATGTTCTTTGATAGATGATGAGCTTTTGAATGCAGGAGGAAAAGAGCTTGAAAATGTCAGATTGATAATTATAATTCTTATTTCTGCCCTCTGGTTATGGAGGTTTTGTGGCAGCATATTTGGCACCCTTATTTCCTTCAAATTCCAGATGTTTCCACAGAGAGACGCATTCTGTGTGAACGCTTTTGGCTCTGCAACACAGCGTCTGAATGTTTCAGGAAAGCAGGCACTGCGGGCAAACTCTAAGAGCTGCTCTAATGTACCTTTTTATGCTTGTCGTCAGAAGAATGTTCTGGCTTAAATACAGCTCAAGCTGTAACGCCAGCATCTGTGGCATGTTGCTGATTACTCCAGAAAATTATTCTGACTCGTCCCTCAGTCTTTGAAAGGCCATGTACTGTAATCCACTTACAATGGAAATCTGGTGGTTTAAAAGCAGAAATATGAAAGTGTGTGTTCTCTTGGGTCACTTACAAAAATTATATACTGAAAAAATTAGATTTGAAAAAACAATCTTATTTGGAAGTGGTGGTATTTTCCAAGTGGATCACCTTTTGGTCATCCATGTATTTTTAATCAATTTACTTTTTCTGCTGTAAAGATATGCCTCATATTTTTCCATTCAAAACTTACCAGGTTGTAACCGACATATTTATTACATAAGTTGAAAGGCTGAATTATTTATTTGGGCCAGCATCACGCCATTCTTGGGGAAATATTTTGTTTAAATATTCCATTATTGTGTTTGTGCCACTGTATATTTTCCCCTTATATTTCCACTGAAAAGAGGCACAAACATTCATTTTTTCGGCTTACTCTCTGATTTATGAGAGGTTGCCACAGTGGAATGAACCACCAACTATTCCTGCATATGTTTTATGCAGCGATTGCACTACCAGCCGCAGCCCAGTACACCCATACACTCTCGCATTTACACACACTCATACACTACAGTCAATTTAATACATCGAATTCACCTGTACAGCATGTCTTTGGACTGTGGGGGAAATCGGAGCACCGAAACCCACGCCAGCACGGGGAGAATATGAAAACCCCACACAGAAATGCCAACTGGCCCCGCTGGGACTTGAAACCAATGACCTTCTTGCTGTGAGGCAACAGTGCTAACCACTGAGCCCCCGTGCCACCCTACAAACATACATCCTTTGCTTTTTTCAAACTAAGGGTATGTTTATGAGAAAAGTTTGTATACTAGGAGTGATTGTTGAGTCATGAGTAAACCTGAAGTCTTTGCATTCAAGTTTCAAGTCGAGTCCAAGTTGATAATACTCAGATAATAGAAACAATCAAAATTTTAAAAGCATTGATATGGACATTACATATAGTTCTAATAATAGAATATATAATACTATAACATTTGTACAGTATTTAACATTCATTCATTCATTCATTCATTCATTTTCCTTTGGCTTAATCCCTTATTTATCAGATGTCGCCACAGGAAACACCTATACAGTCTCACATGCACTCATACACTAATGCCAATTTAGTTCATCTAATTCACTTATACCCGGAGGAAACCCACACAAACATGAGGAGAACAAACTCCACACAGAAATGCCAACTGGCCACGCTGGGACTTGACCAATGACCTTCATGCTGTGAGGTAACAGTGCTAACCACTGAGCCACCGTGCTGCCCTCCAGTATTTAACATTCACCATTGCATAAGTAAAAAGGATTTTGTGAGGTCAAAAAGTTGCAACCTAGGCTCATTCTGAAAACTTACCACTATATACATTTCTGGAGATCGCGAAATACGTCCCAGGAGTTACGTTTTTTGCAGTTTTAGTTTTCGCGAATCCACCAGAGGTTGCTGTGTACACCTTTTCAGATCTCAAATTTCTCTCGCTAGTGCCATTCGCACATGCTCTTCTTGCGTAAATCCACCAGAGGCTGTCGACTGACAGACTGAATGACTGACTGACCGATTGACTGACCCACCCTCCTCCTTCCCTAAACCCAACCAATAGTTTTTTAAAAAGCACAGATTGACCCGCCCACCCATTTCCCTGAACCCAACCACCAGTTTTCATATTTTACCACATTCTCACCCTGTTATTTACTTGTTTATTTTATTTATTGTTTTTGTCTTACCTGCTCTCTGGACCTGTTCTTCGTCAGACTCAAACCCCATTGTTGTGGTTAACTCCACTCTGCATCTCAAATCCACCAACATATATGGCGAGCTAACTGGACAAATGTAACAGCGGGAAAGCCATCCATACGGAGGTAAACGGTCAGATGGTAAGCGCAAAAAGAACGTCATACCGCCCTTTAGCATTTGATTTAAAGATGAAATGCAGCCTTTACTTATTTCTGGCTACATAATTTGTGATCTACAGAAACGTTTATAGGGCTACATTTTCAGAATGAGCTTATGTTAAAAAGTTGGATTACAAAGTTTTACACAGTCAAATATTTTACCTAAAATGTTGCATTAAAATGTTCTTTTATGCAATCTTCCTTGTGCACTTACAAACACTTTGAACTCTGAAAAGTTCTCTAGGAATAAAGCGTATTACAATATCACTATATTGTGAAACACGGTATTAAATAAATCAGCTGCATGAGTTCAGGAGATCAATTATGGGCTATTGCATTATCAGCATCTTGGCTTTCATTTGTCAGATCCCCCTGTAAGATACAAAGACTTTTCTTAATATATATTAGCACTTTTTCACAAGTATTACGTATAAACTTTCGCAAGCAAGTTCACAGCTGCGACGATAAGAGTTCAAAACAGAGACCATGTTCATAAAAAGCGGACATAAAACCTGCAGAATGACTGTGCGTTTGACGTGTGAGTGTACGTCCGTGCGTAATTGTGTAAGCTGCTGTGTGAAAGCTCTTCTCCTGAAACTGGACCTTGGAATGTGGTCAGAGAAACGCTGCCAAATCAGCGATTAGAGAGGATGTGTGAGAGACAGCCGTAGAGAGGAGTGAGCTTTTAGGACAGGTGTCCTCCGACACACACACGTCTCTGCCTTTTCGCATGTGGACGATTGTGGGACAGTGTGGTGGGCATTTTAGTTATGTGCGGTAGCACACAGTCCTGTCACACACTGGTCTAATAACACCCCACAATCTTAATATGAGTCTCCAACAGTGTTAGAAATGACATTTTTTAGTTGCCTTCTGTCATACATTTCCTGGGGAATTTTTGTACTTTTAAGTAGATTTTTTTTTTTTTTCATTTTTATCAAAGCATCCTAACTTCCTATATTGTGTATTGGTTCTGATTTAAATATGAAAAGGTCTGCAAAGTTACAAAGCCCAACTCCAAACAGAGTTCTTCTCAAATGGCTTTGTTTTAGTCTTGGGTTTTCATTCAAAAGCGTACAGGTTAGCTGATCTAATATACTGATACATATACTATTTCTTCTCCAACTGTTTACATTTTTCTTGATGTCAACTTTTGACATTACCTTGAGTGTATTTGACAAATGACATGAAAGAGAACCAGTATCTGACAGCCAACTTTCTGTCTATGTGCTTCATGTCTGTGCACGAAAACTATATATCAGGAGTTTAAACTGGCAAGACGTTAACACTGAAATACTACTATTAAAGGTTGGCCGGAATAATTTATTTATTTATTCATTTATTTTCCACCCACTATATGAACCGTCAACTATTCCAGCAACAGATTCTCTTCCAGCCGCAATGTAACTCCACCGGTCCTACACCACCCTACCCGCTCCGAGCTGGGATCGAACCGGCGACCTTCCGCATGGGAGTCGGCTGCTCTAACAATGAGGCTAAAGACAATGACCTCTAGCGTTGTTGCTAGAGCACCTTTAGAGGTCAGATGAGTAAGGTTTACCTGCACAGCACTGTACTAGCTTGCCTCTGCTACACTCACCCCCTAAACCTCACTCCCATTCGGGTCATGGCACCAATGTAACCCAACCAGTCCTACAGCACCCAACCCGCTCTGAGCTGGGATTGAACCGACGACTTTCCGCATGGGAGTCGGTTGCTCTAACAAGGAGGCTAAAGACAATGGCCTCTAACATTTGTTGCTAGAGCACCTTTAGAGGTCAGAGGAGTGAGGTCTACCCACACAGCACTGTACTAGCTGGCCTCCGTTACACTCACCCCCTAAACCTCACTCCCATCCGAGTGACAGCACCAGTGTAACCCTACCGGTCCTACTCCACACAACCCGCTCCGAGCTGGGGTTGAACCGGAGACCTTCCACATTGGAGCCAGTTCCTCTAAGAAGGATGCTAAAAACCATGGCGCTAGCCTCCTTGTTGGAGCAAAACTCCCATGCGGAAGGTCACCAGTTTGATCCCAGCTCAGAGCATGTTGGGTGAAGTAGGACCGGCAGGGTTACACCAGCACTGGGAAACACACTCATACACTACTGCCAATTTAGTTTATTCAATTCATCTATAGCGCATGTCTTTGGACTGTGGGGGAAACCGAAGCACAAGGAGGAAACCCACGCAAACACGAGAAGAACATGCAAACTCCACACAGAAATGTCAACTAGCCGGGACTCGAAGCAGCAACCTTCTTGCTGTGAGGCGACAGTGCTAAACTAAGCCACCATGCCACCCATCATAAGAATTTAAAAGAATGAAATTGAATGAAATAAGAAATTAAAAGAATGGCCATAGTGGTCCTATAAACTTTATTAACTGGATTTTTGTCAGGTCGCATTTACATTGAAAGCTTGTATTTAGATTTATAAATAAGCTTGAATGTCTGTCATATTTTATGAAGTCAGTACTCTAAAAATGTTATCTTTCTTGTAATAAAACCTATTGTGTACGAGTTACTAAACCACCCATGAGTTGCATACTTCACTTTGTCCAGCAAGCAGGAGAGCAAAGCAGGTGAAAATGCAGTTTTTTGAAAGTTGAAAAGACTTGTCTGAAGTAAACTCATGTTTTTGTTTGCAGAAAGATACTAGGCAACAGAGGCATGTATACATAAAAGGCACAGAAAAAAGTAGCAGCCAATGAAATGCATGTTGTCAAAGTAGAAATACTCAGAACTCTTTTGTGTATTGTAATTTTAATAAAGTAACAACGTTAGAATGAAATATACAGACATTTACAAAACGTCAGGGCACTATAGTAGTATGGGTTTTAACATAGTAATTAAATTACAACATTCAAAAGCAGTCAAAATGATTCTAGTGTTTAAAAGCAAGCAGATGTTTTGTTCTCAGAGTAACTGATGCTCAAGCTGTAAAGGTTTCACCCTGTGGTAAAAAGGAGGCAAGAAGCAGCAGCTCATTTCCATTTAAAGAGACACACACATAATTAGAATGATTTTGCTTCTACTACATTTAACAACATTCAGAAGATACAGAATCCCTAGATGCAAGCTCAAAAATTGGCTCAAAAACTCTTTCATTCCAATGTCAATCAGACTGTTGAACACTAATCAGTAATGTATGTCTATGCAGGGACAGTTTTAGTGATTTCGGGGCCCTAAGCAATTCCAGGAAAGCGGCCTGAAAGTTCTAAAATGCACTTTTGTTCTTTATTTTATTTTTATTTATTTAGCTTTTTTTAATCAGTCCCTTTATTAATCAGGGGTTGCCACAGCGGAATGAATCAACTATTCCAGCACATGTTTTATGCAACGGATGCCCTTCTAGCCGCATCCCAGTACTGGGAAACACCCATGCATTCTTGCATTCACACACATACACTACGGGCAATTTTAGCTTATTCAATTGAGGGTGGGGGACACATTTACACAGATGTAAAAATTGCGGTAAAATTAAAATTTTTAGATCCCTTCCATACAAATACAATAGAAAACAATGTTATTTATAATTTATAAGTATAATTCTAGGTATTTATTTGAGGGCCCTCAGATTTCCTGGGGCCCTAAGTGGTTGCTTACCTTGCTTATTTGTTAAATCCACCCCTGTGTCTATGTATGTGTTTTATGTGCATGTTTTTAATTTCTTACTGTATTAGGCTATGCTGAAATACTCATGAGTCAAAAAAAATAAATTCCCAGGGGACTATAAAGTATAAGCAAATATATAAACAAACATCCAACTTTGATACAATGATAGGTCACTACAGTGTCAGCAAAACCACTACAACTGTTGGTCAAGCCTAGAATATATACAGTTGAATTTTTTTTTCTTTTTTAAATATTTCACAAATTATGTTTAACAGAGCAAGGAAATTTTCACAGTATGTCTGATAATAATTTTTGTCCTGGAGAAAGTCGCATTTGTTTTATTTCGGCTCGAAAAAAAAGTAGTTATTAATTTTTAACACCATTTTAAGGACAAAATTATTAGCCCCTTTAAGTCATTTTTTTTTCCAAGTCTGTAGAACAAACCATCATTATACAATGATATACTAAATTTACTGATTTACTGTTTAGTAAAGCATACACTCAGTGCACCACTTAGCGGGCTTCCACACAGGTTTCTGCACCTTGTTTATATACACTATGAACAGCAGCTACTCTAATTATTCTCTTTATTCTCCATTTCCACCTGGTGATACTCTTCCCGAGGCCCTCAGACTATGCAGAGTCACTGATTCAATCCAAGACCAACGACGAGATGATCCCAAGGTTTCCATATCCTGGACCGAGCCATATGCTACTGTGGTGGTCATGGTGGAGTGGAGAACATGAGACTGATTCCTGTGACGCTCCAGGGACAGACAAGTCTTCGCTGAGCCCAGCTTCCAGCCTCCGCCGCTGAAACTGCAGCTCTGCACAAGACGTTTGGCCAGCGGAGAAATTAAAATGGTCGTGCCCAACTGAGTCTGGTTTTTCTCAAGGTTTTTTTTCTTCACTTTCACCAATTAGTGAAGTTTTTTTTTCCCTCTTCACTGTCGCCACTGGCTTGCATGGTTCGGGATCTGTAGTGCTGCGCATCGTTGGATTTGCTCTTCAGTGTTTGGACTCTCAGTACTGTTCCAATTTACTATGACCTTTTATGTGAAGCTACTTTGACACAATCTACATTGTAAAAGCGCTATACAAATAAAGGTGAATTGAATTGAATTGAATTGGATAACTTGCCTTATCACTTTTTCCTGCCTAGTTAACCTAATTAACCTTGTTAAGCCTTTAAATGTCACTTTAAGCTGTATAGAAGTGTCTTGAAAAATATCTAGTCAAATATTATTTACTGTCATCATGGCAAAGATACAATAAATCAGTTATTAGAAACTTATACTCAGTTATTAGAAATGAGTTATTAAAAATATTATGTTCAGAAATGTGTTGAAAAAACAGAAATTGGGAAAAAAAATAAACAGGGTGGCTAATAATTCTGACTTCAACTGTATATTTCAAATGTTTCTGCATTTTTGCCCCAGCAGAGCACTTTTCTGGCATAAACAATGATAGAGAGAAAAGACAGAGCAAGACTTCAGCCTCTTTTATCTCTAGAATTGATCATTGAGGCGATTTATCCATAATTGTGTCCTCACCGTTTGGACATATAATCCATAACTCCAGCTCAAAAATTGCAGGACAAACAGTCAGTACACATAGGGGGTCCGATCGGCCATTTCAAGAGTTTCATCACTGCTCCTAAAATTCAGTTCAATACTTCAAACTGGCATTTAACACGTGCTCCAAGATCCCACTGATACAGAGACCCTGAGCTTTATTCAGAGGCCAAACGCATGCGAGCGTGAAGGAATGATCTATCTGTTTAGGACTGCAACTATCTAATGGGGAATGTGTGCAGCAGTGTGTCTGTGATCCATTTCACTTCCAGACGAGAGCGAGTGATAAACTCTATCACATCTGCAGAGCTCACAGATGAAAAACACAGAGCCAGCAAACCTAAATAGTATGTGTGTGAGAGGCGAGAAGACATCACCACAAACCCTGGTTTATTATTTATGTCTGCAATCTGAATGACATCTGATTGGAAGGAGTTTTTTTATTCATAGGTGTCCCGCAATGCAATGACTTTACTGATAGCATACAATAAGCAGGACAGTGAGCAGAATTGACTTCTAGCTGTCTGTGTTGTATTAAAACAGTTTTTATGATTTTGATTTTTTTTATTATTATGAATATGTTTTAAAACAATAATAGACCGCTTAAAGCACACTATTAATTAAGGTGATTTACTAAACTCAAATTATTTGATTGGTCTAATTTTGTGAAAAATAGAAATATTAAACTACAGTATATCCTTAATAAAAATGTGGGTAACACTTTACAATAAGAGTACATGAATAATGATGTGTTAATATGTAAACTAAACATTACTTTATTATGGACTAATGAATGTGCTAATCATGAACTAACTTTAACTACAACATGAGTCACATGAGTTCACTACCTTATTTACTTGATTGTTAATTAATGTGGTTTATGCTTAATTTGACCGTCACAAACTTATGATATGTTACTGTATAATCATAACTTTACTTGGAGGGACAAATCATCATTAACTCATTCTTAACTACTCATGAACTCCTTATGCACGTCCGTCTAGTGCGTTTACACTGAATAACAATAGAAAAGTGTTCTATAAACATAGATAGTTTAAACGCAGGAGTTCATGAGGAGTTAAGAATGGGTTAATGGTGTGTGGCCCTCCAAGTAAAGTCTTGACATTATGCATTAACAGCTTATGAGTTCATGTTGGTTACATTTAGCTTAAACTTAAATGCTAATTAATACATTAATTAACAACAAGTGCAAACAAATAATACGGGTTGCTGTTATTTTTATTATTTAGTTATATTTAGTTATCATTTAGTTTATGATAAGTGTGTCTTAACCCATCATTAACTCATAATAATGTTTAGTTTACATACAAATACATCAATATTCATGTACTGTACTTAATTCATGTACTTAATTTGACTATTTTATATATATAATACTCACAAACTAAACAAAACGTGGCCTTTATATTAACCCCTTCGAACCCTGTGTCCATTACAATGAACATCATATGTCAGCCCATGTTTTTTTTTTTTTGTTTTGTTTTTTCTTTTGTGGTTCCTGAGCATTTCATCTAATTTAAAGCCTGCAGTCCATGAGAGTAGACGACTGTCATCCAATCAAATAGTGGTAAGACTCTGCATGTTGTAATTTGAATAAAAATCCACTACACTGAAAAGCAGCATGGCATATCACTTCACTCCAGATATAGAGATAAGCCACTTTTACAATGTTTTCATTCAGATTCATTGATATGTTGTCAATATTTCATAGATTGTATGTAAGAAAAGAGAGATTGCACTTACTAATTAAAGTTTAAAGTTTTTGTAACATTGCAAGTTTCAGATCAAAATTTTTTTCAAATATGTCTATTAGGATGTTCAATTTGTTCAAAATCTGTAACTGAAAGTAAATTTTTTACATTAAAAAAAACTATATCGTAGTACTAATTCATTGCTGAAACAATTTCATATGCAGAATATGGAGCTCTTGAAGTTCTTGAGAATATAGCAGATGGAAATATCTCAGATGTGGACATTATCTGAAGTGATGAAGAAGATGAAGATAAGGTTTGTTATAAATAAGGTGCAATCTATACAACAAAAACCTCAAAATTAAATTAAAAATGTTAATTCAAGGTTTTTTTTAAATGTCAAGATTATACCAGTGTCAAGATTATACCATCATGTCTGTTTTTTTGTATTTTATATAGGTAAAATGTTCGGGAAATACAACTGTTCTGACCTCATGCCCATTGAAAAGGGAGTTTACAAAATATCTGAGGTAATAAAATTATTCTTTGATTTAATCTGCATAACACTGTCAAGTCTGTTTTGACACCAATAGACACCAATTTTTCATTCTTTTTCTAAAAACTTTTGTAAGATATACCTTGGTAACATGCACTTTTAGGAGAGAATTTTGGGTAAATATATTTTTTTCATGCATTAAGGAGAACATATATGTTAGAAGCTAATTATATTCACAACAATACAATCCTATATTTTTCTTTATATTATCCTGAACAGAAAATGACAGATATTAGTTTTTAAATGAAACGTTTGTATTCACTACAAAAGTGAACACTTTCAAATCTTCAGTAAACATGAGTGACAGATGTTCACACTGCGATGTCCAATTTATAACTAAAAAAAAAAAACAAACCTGCCAAAGGTCGATTAAAGTTTACCACACACAGATTTGCTGTTATTCTGTGTAAGAGTGTTTGTGTGTGCTCACAGCAGACCGGTAAGTCTCATTAGCAGAGAAGAAAGTAAGGCAGTGTTACATGCGTGTGTGAGAGAGAGACACAGAAACACACTGTTCAGTTTAGAGGTAAAAACTTTGACTCTACAGTTCAGTGGCAGTTCAACAGATAAGGACGGATCCAGCTTTAGCTCCATTCAGAGGAATGTATATCTGTTCATGGCTGCTTGTAAATGGTGTGTGATTCAAAGGAATCTCTGTTGACTTATTTGCTGTGAAATTAGCAGTCATTATGCAGAGTAGAGCGTTTCCACATGCTAAACCTGCCTCTCCATCCTGAGGAAGTAAACATTCTCAAAAAGTTTACAAAAAGAGATGCGGAAATCAAAAACAGGGAATGATTCTTGAGCACTAGATTTTTTTCAAAATAATGCAGTCTTCATTAAAAAAAAATTTTGTAAATAGTGATTCAAATTGGGCTGCAGGGTGGCGCAGTGGGGAGCACATTCGCCACTCAGCAAAAAGGTTGCTGGTTCGAGCCTCGGCTGGGTCAGTTGGTGTTTTTGTGTGGAGTTTGCATGTTTTCCCCATGTTCACGTGGGTTTCCTCTGGGTGCTCCGGTTTCCTCACAAGTCCAAAGACATGCGGTACAGGTGAATTGGGTAAGCTAAATTGTCCGTACACTCTCAGAAATAAAGGTGCGCGAGCTGTCATTGGGGTGGTATCTTTTCTAAAAGATACACATTTGTACTTGAAGGGTCTATACCCTCAAAAGTATGTATTAGTACCTAAAAATTTTAAGAGGAACACATTTGTACTTTTAAGGAACTAATATGTACCCTTATTATTAATATTAAAATTAGTAATAATATGGACCTTTTAGGTACAAATTTTTACCTCTCGAAAAGGTACCACCCCAGTGACAGATTGTGTACCTTTTGTGTGTGAATGAGTGTGTATGGATGTTTTTCAGAGATGAGTTTCAGCTAGAAAGGAAACCGCTGTGTGAAACATGCTGGATAAGTTGTGTCATAAGTGGTGACCCCAGATTAATAAAGGGACTAAGCCGAAAAGACTGGTAGAGTGATCCAAATTATACTACATTACACATGACTAGTCTCTCAAAACTACACATAACTAGTCTCTCATTCTGCTCTGCTGTCATCTTTCACACTTCACTGAATGTAGTGTTTCTTAGACATAACTTTGTCAGAAGGATTTTCCTGAGATTTTTATTCAGGTTTGGATCAGGCGGTCATTTCATTATTTCAATGTTTTCTGCTGCAAGGAAATGGTTTTCCCATTTTACTGTTCAAGGGGCCTATTGTCCTGCATGAAAATTGTAGGATGATTGGGTGATGAATTCAGAACAGGAAACTCATGTTATTAAAAGAGTTTATGATAAACATTTGCATTCACTCTGCCATGTGTCTGTATGAGAAGGAAAAACCTTCCTGCAGAGAACCACCAATCGAAGAAAAGGCAACTGTACTTTTACTGCCTTCCTAATATACTTTGGGCTCAGTCTTTGCCCAGCTTTACCAGACTAAACTAAATTAAACTTACTTTCATCACAAAATTTGTTTCAGTTCTCTATCCACACAACATGGTCCTTGCCAAAGTTCAGTCGAGTCTTTTGAGTCTTTCTGCTGATTAAGGTTTGGTCACTTTAGGGCTTTCAGTCCTAACTTACTAAATTGTTGAGACATTTTATGTCAAGATACAGATCTTTACCCAGTTCAGAGCTGACCTGGGCTCCGCATTTTCCTGCATTTGTCTTTTGTTGGAAAACCAATTTGTTTGGGGAACTTAATGACTTTGTTACATTGTAAATATGGAATGGCAATATGCAATGGCAAACCTCTTTTGCTATGGTGGAAAGGGTCATGTCTTTGTCCTTCATCTAAATAACCTGCTGTTGGAGAGTTTTCAGTCACATTAGAAGGACTCATCATCTTGCAAAATCAGTGACAACTGTTATGTTAAGCTGCCAGTTAAATAGGGTTTGTCAGATAATTAACCCTGTCTCTCATATGATCACACCAGTGTGATTAGAATGTTCAGAGCGAACATCATCAACAGCTAAATTCAAATCTTTTTGCTCTCGCGAACAAACAAATAACATTTATTTTAGGTTTCACACATTCAAATACATAGAAGTATGAGTTTGTGTGTCACGTGATAAATTTGACATCACCATGGAAACTTTAAAGCAATTCTTTCTAAATAACACATTTTAAAAAACTCATGCACGGGGGTCATCGAGTATATTTAAAACGTATATGTGAAGGGGTTAAGGAAATTACCCCCATGTTCCAGATTATTGTTAATAACTTAGATTCCAATAACAGAGGAGTCTGAAAGTGTTCTTATGTCCACACATACATAGGGGATATTTGTATACTGATTTTTTCTTCCATTTAAAAAAATAAGTCTTGTCAACAATCCACGGTTTAAAAAAAATCTTTCCTCATGTGAAAACAGAAAAATGCCCTATAAAGAGTTGTGATGTCAAGAAGAGTAATGTTGGCCAATCAGAAGCCTCAAAAAGGGATATTCTGGTTCTGGGTTCTGGTTGGCTGCCATCTACACAACTTTACAGACTAAGTAATTTTTCCTTCAACATTGACAGGAGTTTAAAAAAAATTTAGTTTTCAATAATTTCATACCATGTTTGTTTGTGGACAAATGGATAAGAAGAAAAATGTAGAAAAATGTGCTGTTTCCTTGTGTTCATGACGACAGGGCCTAAATTTGATTAATAGCTATGTTTTCATTCACCTATTTATATGTACATTAAAAAAAGTTGATATAAACACCAGCATGCGCATAAACTACGATGGAAACCCTTTTACCGAACAAATTCTAGTATGCGCATTAAAAAAGGTCATGTGATTTTGTTATAACAGATCATGAGATGATTAAAATGTGTGTGAATGGACAAACCAGCAGGCTGAGCATACTGTAAAACATATTAAATGTATTTCTGCTCATTCTAAAACGCCTTAACCATTTCAATATTAGTGTTATTATATTATTAATTACCTCCAAATCTGTCAAGAGTATGTGTTTTGCGTTTCGTGTTTCGCGTTTCATGCATTCAAACAGCATCATGTGATCACTGCATGTCGACATCGTCTTCTGAGGCGTAAGTAATTTATTAAATAAGGAAAAGATTCACACAGCTTCTCCTACCGCAGTAAATACATTTTTACTTTTGATATTTAGTGCCAGTTAATCAGGAAGTGACGATTTAGTTCTCTTTGACTCATTGGATTGAAACGTCGCTTTATTCGCATGTCTTCCAAAAATTTAATTTACATCTTTAGATTGAAACAAAGCTAGTGTTCATATTCAAACATTTATTATGCTTTTTATTCTGTGCTTCTGAATATTTTAAACTCATGAAATATGTTTTTAAAACTGCTCTTTTTCTCACGCTAGGATAACTTCAAATAGGACTAAACAGTGACCTTAAGATCTAAGAAACTGTAGGTTAATTGTTTTGTCTGCATGAATAGTGAGGAATAATGAAGCATGGTAAAACCTGAAATCCAGTTAGAAGCATTTACTTAAAAATCAAAAAATCAAAAGGGTTGCTTTGAGGGTTATTTCAAGGTTATGGGATGGAAAATATCATTAGCTCAGAATAAAAACAATAGCATTCAAACGGAAAGTCCCCACCACGATAGAAAAACAATTGTGTGCGTGAGCAAATTTTGAAGCAAGCATCAGAGGAAAACATGCTGATGTGCAAACAGGATGAAGTCTGAAGATGGAATTCATCGGATGAAAGAGAAAATGACACTGTGCTGTGAACTTACACTCACATGACATTAATATTCGATACTTGCTGAGGCCCACAGAGGACAGGCAGTATCAGTGATGCTGTAAATGCAGCACTGATCTTTTTTCTTTCTATCAACATCTCTGTTTGAAACAACATTTTTAAAAATCTGAATAAAATTATTATTTTTATTATTATTATTTAATATTATTATTAAACTATTTTAATGTGGGTTGTGCATCTGCTCCTCATTCTTGGATTGCTGGCTTGGATTTTAAATTACAAAAACATATGTACAGTATACAGTTGAAGTCAGAATTATTAGCCCTCCTGAATTATTAGAGCCCCTTATTTTTCCCCAATTTCTGTTTATCGGAGAGAAGATTTTTTTCAACACATTTTAAACATAATAGATTTAATAACTCATTTCTAATAACTGATTTATTTTATAATGATGACAGTAAACAATATTTTACAAGACACTTCTATACAGCTTAAAGTGACATTGAAAGGCTTAACTAGGTTAATTGGGTTAAATAGGCAGGTTAGGGTAATTAGGCAAGTTATTGTATAACGATGGTTTGTTCTGTAGACCATTGAAAAAAAAAATAGCTTAAAGGGGCTAATAATTTTGACCTTAAAATGGTTTTCAAAAAATTAAAAACTGCTTTTATTCTTGCCGAAGTAAAACAAATAAGACTTTCTCCAGAAGAAAAAATATTATCAGACATACTGTGAAAATTTGGGGGGCTAATAATTCTGACTTCAACTTTTTACAGTCTTAATTTGCGTGGGTATTTGTGGGAATGGCCAACAATACATAGTCAAAATTATTAATCATTATCAAAACTATCAAAAACAATATTTTGGTTTAGCAATATACATCCTAACAAAGTATACTTGAGTTGAGTATAATTATCCAGCTTTAGGATGATATAGAAATCCAATTTTCTTGAAAACTGCAATCTTATATGCACACAGACACACATACACACATATATGTGTATATATATACACTCACCAGCCACTTTATTAGGTACACCTGTCCAACTGCTCATTAACACAAATTTCTAATTAGCCAATCACATGGCAGCAACTCAATGCATTTAGGCATGTAGACATGGTCAAGACGATCTGCTTCAGTACAAACCGAGCATGAGAATGGGGAAGAAAGGTGATTTAAGTGATGTTAAACATGGCATGGTTGTTGGTGCCAAGTGGGCTGGTCTGAGTATTTCAGAAACTGCTGATCTACGGGGATTTTTACGCACAACCATCTCTAGGGTTTACAGAGAATGGTCCGAAAAAGAGAAAACATCCAGTGAGTGGCAGTTTTGTGGGCACAAAGGCCTTGTTGATGCCAGAGGTCAGAGGAGAATGGCCGTTTGATTCGAGCTGATAAAAAGGCAACAGTAGCTCAAATAACCACTCGTTACAACCGAGGTATGCAGAAGAGCATCTCTGAACGCACAACACATCCAACCTTGAGGTGGATGGGTTACAGCAGCAGAAGACCACACCGGGTGCCACTCCAGTCAGCTAAGAACAGGGAACTGAGGTTACATATTGCAAAGACTCACCAAAATTGGACAATAGAAAATTGGAAAAACGTTGCCTGGTCTGATGAGTCTCAATTTCTGCTGCAACATTCAGATGGTAGGGTCAGAATTTGGCATCAACAACATGAAAACATGGATCCATCCTCCCTTGTGTCAATGATTCAGGCTGGTGGTGGTGGTGTAATGGTGTGGGGGATATTTTCTTGGCACACTTTGAGCCCATTAGTACCAATTGAGCATTGTGTCCATGCCACAGCCTACCTGAGTATTGTTGCTGACCATGTCCATCTCTTTATTACAGTGTAACCATCATTATACAGTGTATATATAATGGAAAAAGTTAGGACACACCATTAAATTTCATGTTTTTTTTTTTGTATCAAGACATTATAATATATTTTCAAAAATATATGGTCCTTGGCAGGTCTAAAAACTTAACATCTGAACAACAGCACATTTTATCTCCTAAAAAAATAAAGTCAAGACTTAGCAGTAATTACTTAATAAATGAATATTAAGAATAAACCAGAGAAGATTACCATTTCAACAAGATCTTAGAGCCACAGCCACCTATCACATTATCACCAAAGAGCATTGATATTTTGAAGGTGTTTACCAGCTGAAGATTAAAAGTCTCTTTTCTGTGTTTGTAATAAAAAGAATCTTATAAAAAAAAAACTATAACAATATTAATTAATTTGTACTGTCATATATCTGAAAATCATCATCCCATCCACATCAACGTAATGCATTACACAAATTACACAGCATCATCCTTAATCAGGAAAAAACATCCAATACCACTCACAGAAATCTTATATCTGCATGACTTCTTCAGCACTTAATAAAATAAATAAAGCAATTTCCTTGATGCTCATTGTTTTTCAACCTCACAAACAAACACATCCCAGTAAATAAAGTGGTGCAGCTGGCCAGGCCTGTTTGAATGCACTCCGCGCAGCTCTGGTCTGGGTTTATTTTGGAGTCGCTTTCCGTTTACACATGATTTGTTCTGGATTGTGCTTAATACACTTTGGATCACAGCGGGGGTGTCCTATAAGGGTCCCTCACCCTGACAACTGTTGCCGAGGCAGTGGAGACCAGACTAGCACCAGTCAATGGGTTTCATTCAGTCGGCGCTTCCTGAACAACAGAACGAGGGAGAGGGAGAGAAGAGAGGGACAGAATGAGAGAGGAAACAGTAAAAAGTTTTGCGTTGGCATCTTCTTCCTGCGCTGTCGT
This sequence comes from Danio aesculapii, assembly GCF_903798145.1. Classification (NCBI taxonomy): domain Eukaryota; kingdom Metazoa; phylum Chordata; class Actinopteri; order Cypriniformes; family Danionidae; genus Danio; species Danio aesculapii. The sequence goes on along the minus strand of NC_079447.1, from coordinate 34,569,140 downwards.
TGCCAGCTGTCCTTAAAAATCCACCGCAGCACACAATACACCAGCCTTTCTCGCTCTCTTCGCCCGTTTCCCTTCTGCCAAAAGCTGACCGACCGTGATCAATCGGCACATCTGGAACACACACACCACCTGCAGACAAAGAAATCTGGACACCCAACATGCTCATTGTGAATGCATGTAATTTGCACTACTGAGCCTTCCTGTCTGTTTCGGCAGCTCAAGCCAAGTGTTCATACCCGACCGAGGAGACAAGAGCAGGATACAGCAAAAAGGATGCAGAAAAACCATGTCCTATAGCATAAACCCATTCCCTCGCTCCAAACTATCAGATTAGATCCAAGCAGGTGTGTGTGTGTGTGTGTGTGTGTGTGTGTGCGTGTGTGTGTGTGTGTGTGTGTGCGTGTGTGCGTGTGCGTGTGTGTGTGTGTGTATGTGTATGTGTGAAAGAGAGAGAGAAAGAGGTTTCAGCCAATATCACACAATGCTGGCCAGAGCTGTTGTTCTCCTCAGCTTCAAAACGGCTTTTCTCACAGTTTTAAATACCTTACATGCATCCCACACTCACCCAGGAGGTAATAAGAAGAGAATTTTAGAAAGATTTACAATATCAAGCCTAATCTTTTTCATATGAAATCTCATTTCAGGATGTTTTCAGTAGGCACTTGCCTGAAGGCAAAATCTACTTGAAGTAATTTGGAAATGATCAATGGAGAGAGTGTGTGTGTGTGTGTGTGTGTGTGTGTGTGTGTGTGTGTGTGTGTGTGTGTGTGTGTGTGTGCGTGCGTGTGTGTGTGCATTTGTGTGTGTGTGTGTGTGTGTGTGTGTGTGTGTGTGTGTGTGTGTGTGTGTGTGTGTGTGGACCAGGGATTAATGTTCCAGCGGCCTAATTAAATTTGATCCTGTTAAACATATATGTTATTCGAATTTGTTTCTTCTGTTAAACTCCAAGTTTTAAATTTTATTTTATTTTTCATTTTCAAAGTTACACTCAGTAATCCAGTGAATATTGTCAAATGAATTCAAGGCAATCTTCAGGTTTGTGCTGAAAACCTCCTGTAAATATATCCACATTACTATGTTCCGATACTTTCTCAACTGCTGTTTTCTCAGTGTCAAGATGTCCGGTGATGGTAAACTTCAACTAAGGTAATTCAAACTTTTTTATTTAGTCATAAGCGAAGGGAAAACAAATTCTCATTGAATAAATGTTATTTTAATATCTCTTATATAGAGTGGTCAAAAGAGTTCAAATGTGCAGAACAATAAGGAAACAAACAAATAGAAAAATAATAACATATTGAAAAAAAACATCTTTATCAATTTGACAACACACACACACAAATTGTCACAACAAATAAAGAAATGTGCTGCAAATAGCACAGACCACCACAGAAATATTTCAGGAGACCCCAAAAAGTGACAAACCTGGCTTATTTACGGTGGTCAGGAGAGTTTAATGTGCTGCAATTTAAGAAAACGCAATTACAAAAATCGGCAGCAAATTAAAAAAAGATCTTCATCCATTTAGCAGCACACATGCTGCATTTTCTCACAACGCAAACAATTACAAAAACGTGCTGCATTTTCTCACAACACTTTTAAATAGGACGGAACACAACATAAACCTTTCAAGAGGACCCTAAAACTATTAAGGTTGTAAGGCTAATAAAACACAAATGACAAGGGAATCAGAATGTTAAAATAAACAAACAAAAAACGTATCTTTCAAAGATCACCTACAACTTCACTAAGTAATAGTCATGGCACAGCAGCATCAATCACGTTTTAGGGTCCACTTGAAACTTTCTGTTATGTTCCAATGTTTTTGCAAATGTTGTGAGAAAATGCAGCACGTTTTATTAATTTGTTTGTGTTATGAGAAAATGAAGTGCATTTTTATATGTGTTTGCTTTGTGAAGATTTGTGTCAAACGGATGAAGATATTTTCTTAATTTGCTGCAGTTTTTTGTAATTGCATGTGTTTTTTTTTTTATTGTACGTTGTTAAGCTCTCTTGGCCACCGTACTTAATACAGTTTAGAGTTAACAGTGTTGTTGGATAATTTTTTGAGAATTTGTATGTCCTTGTGTTGTCAAATTAATGAAGAATGTTTTTTTCAATTTGTTTGCGTTTTTATATTTGCATGTGTTTTATTCATTTGCAGCACATTTGAGCTCTCTCAGCCACCAAACGTATATACAACTATAGTTATTAATTACTTTTATTTGTTAATTGTAAATTTGTCTAGTTTTTATTTATGTTTGCTTAAGTCGTGTCTCAGAAATAGAGCAGGTTGTGTGCGGTGCTTTGTGTAAAACCAGATTTCATTTTACCCAGTGGAAAGCATATACTTAATCATTTATGCCATATATATAGTGCATTCACCATATAGAAAGTAGTAATAGGGTGAACAAAATACCAATTTTTGCTGCACCTTTAGTCATTTTTAAGATTAGAGACTATTTGAGAAGCTAAAGTGCAGAGTGATGTCATCACAATTGTTGATCAATAATGCAACACGTTTCATTTTGAGTGCACTAACGTGTAGACCACCATTTCACTAGCAAGTATGACTGGGTGACTAATTCAGTCATTCATTTTCTTTTTCAGGTTAGTCCCTATTAATCAGGGGTCAGCACAACGGAATGAACCGGCAACTTATCCAGCATATGTTTTGTGCAGCGGATGCCCTTCCAGCCACAACTGGGAAACACCCATACACGCTTGCATTCACACACATACACTATGGCCAATTTAGCTTATTCAATTCACCTATACCGCATGTCTTTGGACTTGTGGGGGAAACCGGTGCACTTGGAGTATACCCACGCGAACACGGGGAGAACATGCAAACTCCACACAGAAACGCCAACTGACCCAGCCGGGGCTTGAACCAGCGACCTTCTTGCTGTGAGGTGATCTTGCTACCCACTGCGCCACCGTGATGTCCTGGGCAACTAATTGAAATCTAAATTGAGCAAAGCTATGATTTTCATATACATCTTGTCAGGGGAATCTCCTCCGAAGACCAGAGGGCGCACTCATGTAGAAACTCCAAGTACATAAAAAGAAGAAGCAGCACAGGAAATCCTTCTAGTGTTTCTTCATAAACAGAGGATTTACAGTAACTGCCTTAATTGTTTCAGTGAGTGACTTTAATCACATGACTATGCAGTCATCTCACTAAAGTATTTCAAACACACAATTGAAGTTGTGAAGTGAGTTTGGAGTTAATTTTACATGTGGCATTTACCAAACAGAGATATAGTTAATTGAGCTGTCACTATCACAGAGCGTTTATCTCAGTGTCATTAACTGTTTCCATCCAGCTATTTTTATGCACATTTTGGAGATGCACATAAAATAACAAATAACTTAGTAGGATAAACTTTTTATTCAATAATAAAATATGTTTATAAACTATGATGGAAACACTTTTACTGAACAAATTCCAGCATGCGCATTAAAAAAAAGTCATGTGATTTTGTTATAACAGATCATGTGATGATAAAGATGTGTGTGAATGGACAAACCAGCAGGCTGAGCACACTGTAAAACATCTGAAACATTGATTTGCTCATTCTAAAACACTTCAACCATTTCAGTATTAGTGCTATTATATTACTACTTACTTCCACGAGTGAGAGCATCTGTGCTCCACGTCTCACGCCTTGAAATGCCACCATTGCATGTCAGCATTGTCTTCTGAGGTGCAAGTCATTTATTAAATGAAGAAAAGATTCACACAGCTTCTCCTACCACAGCAAATTCTGTTTTACTGTTGATATTTGCCACCAGGTAATCAGGAAGAGACGATTTTGTTCTCATTGACTCATTGGATGGAAACACTGCTTTATTCGTACATCTTTTATGCGATATTCCAATTTTGTGCAAAAATTTATTTTGCATCTTTGGATGAAACACAGCTACTATTATGTGATTAAATCGGTTATGAAACCAAAACGATTGTGAAACTGATTTTGAAAACCATAACTACCAAAAGTGTACACATTTTCTTTTTTAATCAAGAGTTCACACTTAGCTGATGACAGATTATGAAGCTTGTTTGGTCCCGGGAGAGAGCCCTGAGCTCATAAGATCCTCAAGCTTGGGGCTTTCTCCCATTTGCAAGGCGAGATGGGAGTTTGAGCTCAGGTAGATCTCGAGAACTCCCCTGCTGTAGTAGCTAATGAACAGATAGTGATTACTCTTAAGCGCAACTACTTACTAGGAGCATGTCTATGGTGCCGATTTGGATAAGTCAATTAACTTAAGTTGCATGTTTTTGGACGGTGGGAGGAAACCGGGGAACCTGGGGGAAACCCACGTGAGCATGGGTAGAAAATGTAAACTCTGCACAGAAACGTCGGCTGGCTTGGTAAGGACTAGAACCAGTGACGTTCTTGCTGTGAGGCAACAGTGCTAACCACTGGGCCACCGTGCCACCGATCTAGATAAGGAGGAGGGGTAGGGGTGGAAGGGGGGGATTCTTCAAAACAAAGATGGCTGTTATATGGAACTTAAGGTATTTATAGTGGCTTAGGAACTGTTTGATTGGTGAATCATAAATTGAATAATGCGGGACCAGCTGCAAGCAATCATAATCACGTGATCCTCTCGAAATTAGTTTATAAATAAACTTCACTTCAATTTAAATTTAAATAAAGGAACCATCATTTATATTAATAATGCACACATTTATAATTATAGGGAATATGTGTAAGCCTATTGGCAAAGATTACTTTTGTAACGGCAGATTTTGTTGAAACTTATGTTTTATTCCTACATTTAAATACTAATGCAAAATACTAAAATAAACACTATTATTGTCTAATCATTGTTATTGACAAAACCACACCAAATACATCATATTACACCCTCCTATCACTGCAAAGATATTCAGACACATCCGAAAGATTAAACAATATTAGGATAAATTGTTTCTAGTGTGTCCTGCTCTAGAAGTCTGCTTTTCCACACTGAAGCGCAGCTGCTGTGCCTTATTTAAAGCAGTGTAACTCATCCTCTCCTGCCCCTGCTCTGAAATTACCTTTGAATAATTTCAGGCCTGATCTGCGATGGCTGTTACTTTTCTCCACACTGACTGAACCTGGACTACAACCCTGCTAACGCAGCATGTCTACGATAACTCATCCACCCCATCAGGTCTGAACAGCACACACATACGTTACACAAACACACACTTGGAAGCTAAAAGCCTGCGCTAAGCATTATCACTGGTTTGCAGTGGAAAGTGTGCAGAACATCATCAGAGGGATAATAAGAGAGAAGGAGCTGTTGCCAGGCAACCAGACTTGCTTGGCATGTGCTCAGATGTTTGAACTGTTTGCCTCCAGTTAGCCTCTTATTCAGGTTTTACTCTAGTGATTGGCCTCCTACAGTAACAGCACTCCAGAAATTAACAGTTTAATTAAATTAGCCGAATCCTACAAGAAAACAGACACATGATGTGAGAAGACATTTTTGTAAGGTCAGGAAAGTTCTGCACACACTACACATGAGTGCTAATGAGTTACTATTCACAGTAATATTTCTCAAACATTGCAGATTTGTCTTTACACACATATAATTATTCAAAGTGCATTCAGACTTTTTTGTAGATCATTTATGAATTCATGTTAGGTCTACTTTCTATTTCATCATTAATAAACGTTTCTATATTTTATGTGGCTTGCATTAATCTTCAGCATTTAAAATGTTTTGTATTGATTCAGTGTGTGTGTGTGTATTGAATTATCTTTCTGTTTTTGTCTTCGATGCATGTATATACAGTAACAATTGATCCATTTAGTTCCCCATTATTTTCTTGTACTCTTATTTATGTAAAATCTGCTAGCAGATCTGAATCAGGTCAGTTGTAAATACCATAGAGATAGATAGATAGATAGATAGATAGATAGATAGATAGATAGATAGATAGATAGATAGATAGATAGATAGATAGATAGATAGATAGATAGATAGATAGATAGATAGATAGATAGATAGATAGATAGATAGATAGATAGATAGATAGATAGATAGATAGATAGATAGATAGATAGATAGATAGATAGATAGATAGATAGATAGATAGATAGATAGATAGATAGATAGATAGATAGATAGATAGATAGATAGATAGATAGATAGATAGATAGATAGATAGATAGATAGACAGGCACCAGCAACAAACCACAGGAGAGGGCAAATTCTTCAGCAGGATAGCGCTCCTCCTCATACTTCAGCCTCCACGTCAAAGTTCTTGAAAGCAAAGAAGGTCAAGTTGCTCCAGGATTGGCCAGCCAGTTTGACCAGATTTGAACATTATTGAGCATGTCTGGGGTAAGATGGAGGAGGAGGTATTGAAGATGAATCCAAAGAATCTTGATGAACTCTTCACTGTAAAACCCAAAAAGTTGAGGAAACCGATTGCAACAAACCATGTAAGTTCAAAAACTAATCCTAATAAGTACTGTGAACTTAATCCATTTGATTAAATAAAGTAATTTGAGCACAGTAAATAAAGAGAACTCATAGATAAAGATAAATGAACAGGACTCAAACTGAGTACTGTAAAGCCCAATAAGTTAAAGCAACTCAAACCATTTGAGGAAACCGATTGCTACAAACCATATGAGTTAAAAAAAAAAAAACCTATATGAAAACCTAACAAAAATCTATATGAGTACTGTGAACTTTATTTAAGTTGAAGTAATTAGGTATTTAATTAACTCAATACCTTCAACACTGAGTTCAAAACTCTTCAGACAGACAGATCGATCGATACATAGATAGATTTGCAGTATATAAATGCTGTTAATAAAAAAAAGCTTTTATTATAATTTTCTAATTGAAGCATGAAGAGAGGAGACACACTCAGAAATGCAGAATGTTTCCAGAGTATGGAGGGCTTATAAAAATGGTGACTGGTGCACAATGAGAGGAAAAGAAAGTCACCTACAGGTGGTTTATCAAGCCCACTCATCTAGCATATGCTAACATAGCACATGATAAACTTGTTTAACACATACATTTCATGAATAAATAATATATATTTTGTCATAGGAATTAAAACAGTGGAGCTTATATATTTTTGTACTCCGTTTTAACATTTATTTTCCTTATCCAGAAAATAGAAAGCCACAGCCAAATTTTCAATGTTATCAGTTTTTTTTTTTCAATTCATAACTTCAAATTAGAAGTTCAAGTAACTTGAAACTGTGTCAGTCCAGTTATCACAGTTGAAGTTCAATTTAGTTCAGTTCAGTTCAGTTCAGTGTGGTTTAATTTTCACTGCTAAAAGTCCAAACACTGAAGAGCAAATCCATCGATGTGCAGCTCCACAAGTCCCAAACCAAGCAAGCCAGTGGTGACAGTGGCAAGGAACAAACTTCACCAATTGACTAAATTGAAGAAAAACCTTGAGAGAAACCAGGCTCAGTTGGGCACGACCATTTCTCCTCCGGCTAAACTTATATTGCAGTGCTGTAGTCTCAGTTGGACGTTCATCATGGAGAAGCTGCAGGTCTGAGTAGTTTGCTTTATGATCAGCTTTATTAAACATTAAACTGACAATTATTTTCATTGCCTAAATTTACTGTATTATTTCATTACAAATTTAGAGGGAACACTTTCCAAAATTCTTAAACATTTTGGGCTCTACTTTAATAATACAGGCGCAAAGTCTAAAGTGCATGGCACAAAAGTATTAAGGGCATGTCCAAATCCACTTTTCCTATTTTAAGGAGAGAAAAATATGCTTTGCACCCTGGCGCGTGGATGGGATGTGCTTATTCTCTTAATGAGTTATAGATGTGTTTTGAGCATAATGTGCATTAAACCAATCAGAGTCTCATCTCCCATTCCCTTTAAGAGTCAGTTGTGTTGCGCCATGGCGCATTTGCTGTTTACATGGTGGTGTAAGTGGAAAAACTGAACTCTTCACTAGCGAGAAAATGATTAAACCGACCATCTGCAGTGTGAGGATAAAGAACGAGCCTCCTCCATTCGGCCTCTTTACTTTCTCTTTACTTTTACTCATTAGTCCTTTACTTTCGTGGATAAGGAAACGATGTTGTAAGTTGTTGTAAGACATCCATCAGCTTACATATTTTATTTAGTTTGTTAAGCATAAAGATTTGTTTCAAAACTATTTCTAAATTCAGTTCTAATTTTCAGCAAACGATTAAAAGAATAATAATAACGAAGTGTGGTAAAAAAAACTGAACTATATGCAATATCATTCTTATGCCCCAGCATGAAGGAGGCATGGAGGTAGTGTTTTTCTTTTTTATATCTTTGTAGAAAATAATAATTTTTGTGACATTTTAATACTTAATTTTTTTTCAAATGTAAAGATATTTGTGTATTGCTGTACATCCTGTGTGTATTAAGCAATGTGTATGCAGTTTTGAGCTTTGCGTTTGGATTTTTTAAACCAGAACACCCATGAATCCACAAATACTGTATTTTCTATTTAAACAACATGGCACAAAACGTAAAAATTAGGGTTGCAGTGATCTGAAAATAACAAAAAATCGCACCATACACATCTTGCACTTTCTGCGCCAGATGTATGATAGGGCCCTTAGCTTTGAAAACATCTTCAATCTTGAATAAATAATGACAGGTTGCCAACTATTAATCTAGACTACTGAAAAACTAATATCTGCCTTCTACATTTTTAATCTGATTACATTTTACACCACATCTTATCCAACACTGCCAAAAGTTTCCTCTCACCCTCACGTGTGTGGTCCAAATTTAGGCCTGATAAATTTGCAAGTACAAACAAATCCTTCCACACTCAGATACTAGGATCATCGTGCACTATAAAACATCCGTCCGCAGGATTGTGATATCAAGAGCTCTGCTTATGTATCTGCAGGTGGTGTGGTGTGTTTGTGTCACACGGCTGGATTGTCAGATGGTGAAGAGTCTCAGTGGAAGAGACAGGTGAGAGGAGTGTTATTGCATCTGCTCACTCAGCCCATACCATCTTCAGCCTAACAGACCTCTGGGAGCGTCTGCACTAAAAATACAAACTAACAGAGGCTGCAATTACTGTGTGCAGAAGACTTTAAAGGATCAGGGCTACAGTATGACATTCAGGGGCCATGGAAGGAATTAACCAGTCATTGGATGGTACGCTTTTTCAGATCTCAAATTTCTCCAGAGGCCGCTGTTGACTGACTGTTTGACTGGCTGAATATTTGACTGACTGACTGACCCATTGACTGACCCACACTCCTCCCTCCCTAAACCCAACCAATTTTATGGATTGACCCACCAACCCACTTCCCTTAACCCAACCAACAATTTTCAAAATCAATCCAGAAAAAGAAAAGCCTTCATCTGATTTTAACCACATTTTCAGATTTTACCACATTCTCACCCTGTTATTTACTTGTTTATTTTATATTTGGGATTCTGTTTTTGTCTTATCTGCTTTCTGGAACTGTTCTTCCCTGAACTCAAACCCAGTCATCATGGTCAACTCCTGTGTCTGTGTCTCAAATCTGCGGACGTACATGACGAGCTAACGGGACAAACTGGTTACAGCGGGAAAGCCGTCCATATGGCAGCTGGAAAGCACGAAAAGGAACGGCATCATAATGCCCCATAGTGTTTATTTTAAAAAATGAAATGCAGCCATACGTACCTCTGGCTACATAATTTGCGGCCTACAGAAACGTATATAGGGCTACGTTTTCAGAATAAGCCTATGTTGAGTTATTCACAGCCCAGCATGTATACTGATTTCAAAATTACTTAAAAAATGCATCAGAAAACATGTCAAAAATGCTTTTTGCTTTTATGTCAAAACCTTAATGTCTATTTGACATCCACACAAAACTTTATTTCCAAATGACCAATTTATATTGGATATTTTGTATCTCTACAATGCATGTAAACTTATGACAAAATGTCATCTAACTTGTGTCAAAAAATGTCCTGTAATCGTTTTTTGACAAGTTTTTTGACGCCAATGTTAGATATCAATTGACATCAGCATTTTTGATGTGTTTTTTAAAAAAATGAATGCTACAGGGCGGTATGACGGCATTCATTTTTGCGCTTACCAACTGACCACTTACCTCCGTAGGGCTTTTCTGCTGTAACCAGTTTGTCCAGTTACTGTACCTCGCCATGTGCGTCGGTGGACTTAAGATGCAGAGAGGAGTTGACCGAGATGATAGGGTTCAAGTCCGGTGAAGAATGGTTCCAGAAAGCAGGTTAGACAAAAACAGAATCCAAAAAATAAAATAAACAGTAATAACAGTAAAGTAAATAACAGCGTGAGAATTTGGTAAAACGTGGTTAAAATCAGGCGAGGGCTTCTCGGTTTCTGGATTGCTTTTTGTCGGTTGGGTTTAGAGAAGTGGGTGGGCGCGTCAGTCGATCAGTCAGTCAGTCAGTTGTTCAGTCAGTCATTCAGTCAGTCAAACAGTCAGTCGATGGCCGCCTCTGGTAGATTTACACGAGAACAGCAGGCTGGAATGGCACTTGCGAGAGAAATTTAAGATCTCAAAAAGCGCACACAGCGGCTGCAAAAAAACATAGCTCCTGGGACATATTTGGCGCTCTCCAGAAATGTATATAGAGGTACATTTTCAGAATGAGCCTGGGTTGGCAAATGTAGATGCTGGACTGAAGCAGCTAATATTAGTTTACAATGACGAAGGGCAAAGGGTTGCTGAAGAACTACTGAGAGATTTCAGCTGTTGTCTGAGCTTTCACTGCCTTTCTACACCCTCCTTTCTTCATGTGTTAATTTCTTTAATACCTTTTCCCTCTATCATTTCATTTTATTACACAGAATTTTATTTGTAAATTAATAAGTTTTGTTTTCTTTGCATATATGGACTGGATTGGTTTTTACTAACATCTGGTAAAAATTACAAGTCAACAGCACCTTTAGATATGTTTTATGGTGACGTGTTCAATACTCAATTTCCCCACTGTATAGATTTACTTAAATTTAAATAAACATTGTTTCGTAAAATGACAGAAACCTTTCAATTCCAGATGGAAAAAAATTTTTTTTTCCCAAATTCTTTTATGGATACATGGAAAACTTTAAAAAGCTCGGTATCTCAAAACCTCACAGAATGCAGATCCAATTCAAGGTTGCACATTTCAAAATAGCAAGGAATGTGTGAGGTTTTTGTGATCTGGGTTTTCAGGTGAACCTGACGAGGCCCTGTGAAAGAAAATAAAACACAACAAAGAATCCTGGAGGGACAAGTGCTCACTATAGATTCACCCTTTCATCTAGCGCTCACCTCAGGCCCTCAGTTCAGCATGTGTGAGAGGAGGGGGTTACATTATAAGCATTGAACCCTTTTACAGCTCTTGCCCTGAAACAATAACCTACTCAGAGAAGAGAAAGGATGTAAAAAGATCAGAAGACCACAGAGAAATCAAAGAGAATCAGAGAGAACAGAGCCTGACAACACACAAACAGACACACACATACATGACTATTTAAGACAAACAATGCATTCGTTCCACAGAAAGAGCATCTGTGCCATCTCTTATATAAAAACACTGGTCATGTTTTTGTGTTATCCAGTAAGTGTTTCCTGTTAGTGCCGTGCTTTGGGTTTGTGTAATTGACTGATGTGTTGTGTGGGTCTCAGTGGTGCTGGCTGACCTACTGATCTGTCCACAGGACTCCTCATTACACCAGCCAACCCAGAATACTTCCATACACAGCAACACAACACAAACACACAGAACGCTGCTGTATGAAACCACACTAGTTAAACACACAAGCTATGATCCAAAACCTGGTGGGAGACACTTATAATAGAGGGTTGTTGAATGCTTGATTCTGATGAACATTCTAAAGTGTGCAGCTATTTCCAGATTGACAGTTTTGAGGCAGGTCTTGATCAAATAACAGTTCCATAACATTATGCCTGATTTTAGTTTTCTATTATTTGATCATTTCAAATTACTTTTAATGTCAAATTGTACAATGTTCTATTGTGCTCACCTTTCTATATCACCTGATTCCAAACATTTGATTTCAGATTTTGTACATGGATTTTCTTTAAGAAATTAGTTACTCTACAATTTCCTTAAAAAATGCTTGGGAAAGGAACTGGGCATACAGATTTAGACTAATACATGGGAGGAAAGCCTTGCTCTATTAATTCCAGGCATCAATTAACTGCATTTAAAGTAATGCATAGACTGCACTACTCAAAATCTAAATTACACAGAATTTTCTCAACCATTTCTTCTATATGTGACCGGTGTAAGTCTGCTAAAACCTCTCTGACCCACCTCTTTTGGACGTGTCCAAAACTTTATGATTTCTGGTGTAACATATTTAAATGGTATTCTAATGTATGGTTTTGCCTTTAAACCTGACCCAGAAATTGCTATATTTGGGTACTGTTGCTCTAGCTGGGTTATAATGTGTATATACAAAGTGCCATAATTTATGGAATAATTATTGCTGAGAGTGTCATTTTAAAACTGTGGAAATGAGATTTTATTCTTTAATTTAAGACATGGTTAACTTATTTTACTCAAATATTGCACATAAAAAAGTGTTTGTTATGGAGTTATTGGTAACCTTGATAAGTTTTACAATATTTGGCAACCATTTCTTGATCACCTGGACCAATATAATGCGAATTCTGAACAGTAGTGTAGTGCTTAATATGTTCACTGCCCCTATTGACTGCCTCTTTGCATTTTCATTGAAACCTTTTATATGCACTAGTTGTTTTCAGGGGCCGTAGACACCTATTGTTTCCGTTCCAGTTCCTATTATTATTCTTCCAGCTTCTTCTTCTTCTGCTCTGGAGGTCTATGGCAGCCCTATGAACCATTTGCGGCATTTGTGCAAACATTGGCACACTGACAGAGGACAGTCTGAACTCAAACTCTCTAGCGCCACCACTTGTCCAAAGTTTCACTTATAACTTTATAACTTTACTTATAACAAAGTTTCACTTTATAACTTTTGAACCAAATGGGCTACAGTCAATCTTTTTTCCCTCTGATTCCTTTGCTTATTTTGATGAAATTGGTCTCAAATTATTTCTTGGGTCATGCCGACAACACAGATACCAATTATGCCATAGTCTGCCAAACGTCCTGTCTGCCATTTAGATTTTGTTCAAACCATTCTTTTTTTAACTCCTCCTAGACCGTTGATCCGATCTTCACCAAATTTGGCTCTGATCATCTTCAAACCATGTAGACCTTGTGTCGATAGACAAAACTGTTGTTATTTAGCATATGTGCAAACTTGATGCACTACTGTCAGATAAAATTGCTGAATCACTGCAATGGATTGAAGTAATGAAACCTTAATGTATGTGATCTAGATCTGACATTGACCAAATTATGTCTGTTTGAGCCACCTTCTGGGTAAGTCTATTGATAGAAATCATAAAAATTTTATTATATGACTTTTGACTCGTTTTGTCTCTTGTCATGAGACTAGTCTTGATATTGACATTGATATAATTTATTGCCTAATTCAGTGGTTCTCAAACCTTATTCACCAAGAACCACCTCAGAGAAAATTGTCTCTCCAAGTACCACTGTAATGACCAGTATTGTAATACAGTAGCGTAGCAGGCCTAATTAAACAGTGACAGCTCTGCACAGTGCAAAAACAAGGCAGATTAATTCCTATTATTGAGAATATGTATTGTTGTCAAGTTGTCTGCCACTTTAAACATTATAAATAGTTTGAACATTAATTGTACTTGCAGACAAAAAAAACAAAAAGAAAACAAAAAAACTTCACCATTTAAATTAAAATGTGCTTTCAAAAGTTAATTAAAAATGGCACTTTTCTTAAAAAGTAAAAAGAAAACTGCTGTACTGTAAATGAAAAGTATTAATGTATAACCTATTCATCAACACCTTGAAATGTTGCTTGGACCTGATGAATATAGGCTATATGTCATACACACACACACACACACACACACACACACACACACACACACACACACACACACACACACACACATATATATATATATATATATATATATATATATATATATATATATATATATATATATATATATATATATATATAGATTTTTTTATACATTTTGAAATATATGTTGCATGTACAGATGACATATTTGTATATCTTTGAAATCTAAACATTAACTGGTATTTTAAATATATGATTTAGAATTACATATTTAAATTAGAAAATAGATCTCCTGCTCGTAATTTACAGTAGGCCTACGTGTGTCAGAAAAGCGAGTGATTAAATGCACAAATACACTGCTTGACCAATTCGCGGTATTTCAGTGATTTGGTGCAAATAAGATCACATCTTAAGTGAACCGCTAAGTTCGCATTAACTGCGCATCGACCACTGTTTTCAAACAGATTTGGGTAAGATTCATGGTTCCTCCGTCTGTGTACACGGAGACTAACTTGCTTGAGTCTATGTTCTGTGTCTCGCGCCTTTTGAATCACATCCAAATGAATTAGTCTATAAATCTGAGGTAACAAACAACCAAAAGCCGCTCTACTTTACAAAACAAATAACTTTATATAACAAAAACACGCATTAGCACACATTAACACATTTGTAATAGTTATTTTACCAGTGATGCAGCATGGGGAAATTCCTGAATTTGCAGTAACTGAAATGCTAACACAACAGCGCTGGTCTGCAGAAGGCCTTCTCTCTCAGTGTTATTGTACGCGTCAAAAGGGTTAAAAGTGTGTTAATTTAATTATTTTATTGTTCAGTTATTCTTCTGCGTACCACTAGAAGGAAGCCCACGTACCACTTGTGGTACGTGGATCACAGATTAAGAATCACTGTTCTCATTGACCCGACTTCCTTCCCACCATCTTGAATTAGTTTGAAAATTTGGCTCAGACCATGGTGCCAAAAACTTAGCTTGTTGCTGTGCTTGTTTATAATGTGGCCACTGGGCTGCTTGGCCCCGATAATTGCTACAAAAAGACTATATCCGGTCAATTATCATAAGAAACAGCAATTTTCACTTTTTTTAACAATCACTGTATGGCCAATAGTTTGAACTTGTTAAACATTGCCATGCTTCTTTAGAACTGTACATTTCTCATCATACTAACCTTTGTAACTATTTATAAGCAGCAAATTAGTGCTTGAGCTAAAGTCTTAGTTAATGATTTGTTAATAGTGATAGTTGTACATTAAAATAAAGGGTAACACTGTGTAATGCCTGAGGTATCAAGACATTTGTGCTGCCCATTACAAACCACAGGATAGGGCAAATTCTTCAGCAGGATAGTGCTCATTCTCATACTTCAACCTCCACATCAAAGTTCCTGACAGCAAAGAAGGTCAAGGTGCTCCAGGATTGGCCAGCGCAGTCACCAGACATGAACATTATTGAGCATGTCTGGGGTAAAATGAAGGAAGAGACATTGAAGATGAATCCAAAGAATCTTGATGAATTCTGGGAGTCCTGCAAGAACGTTTTCTTTGCCATTCCAGATGACTTCATGAATAAGTTATTTGATTATATGAGTCATTGCAGAGATGTATGGATGCAGTCCTCCAAGCTCATGGGAGTCATACACAATATTATTCTTTTTCAGCTGCACCATGACCTTATATTCTATACTGTTCATTATCAAGGCATGATCATATTTTATTTTGGTAAAATAAGTGTAATCTAGAGGCCTTTGCCTTTCATAAAAAAACACTTCTGAAACCAAATAATCAACTAGAAGTCAAGTTATTATTTGTTGTTCCTAAAACTTGCATAGGTGACAAGTAACTACAAATGAACAGTTAATAATTTAATAACAGGCAGGTAATAAGTCAGTAGTTAATAGCGTGAATTGTGACCTAAACTAAAGTGTTACCAAATAAAGTGTGACCCTATATTTTTATTCAATAAATAAATGTCTGTTGATTATTTTACCCTAAGTTGAAACAACCCAATATTTTCAAATAATAAAAAAGGTAACACTTTATTTTGATGGTCCATTTGAGTATTACTAGACTAATACTACTAATAAACGGACCATCAATATCAAGTGTGACCTAAAAAAATGGTTACTTTAATATAATTTTGGTTAAATAAAAGTTCTAAAAAAATATATAATGCTGTCCTCAAGTTCTGAATGGTATAGTTTATGTATTGTACATTTCATAAACAGTAGTGCTTTACAAAGCTATAATAATGAGAAAAGAATTCAAATATTAACATTCAAAACATACTGTAAATGAGTGTCCAAAATGACCCTCGAGGCAGACATGCAGATCTAAAGGCAAAAAAAAAACAAAGGACTTTACGAAGGACAGATGATGAAATGTGAGGAAATAAAAACAAGCGAAAAGTAAATGAGATTTTGTCAGTGAAGGGTGTCCATTATGTAACTCAATCTGAGCCCATTAAACCTATAGGAGGACAGCAGAAGTTCTGGGCAGCTGTCGTTCAGATCACGCATGCAGGGCAGAGCCTAATCGGACACAACACTGCTCCAGAAGGATTTACGCCAAAAAAAGATTTAGCTCAGACACACTGTAGTACTAACAGTCACATGCATATCTGAACAAACAGAGTGTTGAATGAGGTACTGAGATTGGTAAATAAGACGGCCCTGTCAAGTCTACTACGGACAAATATTTACACTTCCTGTGAGTTTATCAGTGGCGGAGGTTCAGAGAGCAGCTTCAGACCTCACCTCTGTCCATCCCTGGTCTCTCTTCTTAATGAAAAGAGCTTTCACACAAACTCCTGTACAAACTGACCTCACTGAAGATTTCCTACACAGGCAGCTTTAATACTTTCAAAGACAGCTTTTAGCCACCATGAAACGTACTAAGTGACTGATTAGGAACGCTATCCTTTGGCAGCAACTCAACACACACATGTAAGTGTGGAACTGCAACACATTTCAGTAGTTTGGTATTACAGTAAGGTTACATTTTTAATAATTTTAAAAGATCTTTAACCATTATATAGAAACTTTTATAAATGTAATAGTTTCTGTTGATGATAAAGATTCTTCAGTGTCATTAAAAACATTTTAACATGTTGACACATAAGGGATTCTGTACCGTTCAGTGCTTTTAATAGAAAATGTTTCTATTGAACAAAAGTTAAATATGTACATAAAATGAAAAGTAGAGAATTTCAGATGTGTGTTTTCTACTAGTTTCTGCAGTTTCTGTGTGATTCGAACGATTAAAAATGAAACTTAAGAGACAGTCGTTGTTTAATTTTATTTGTGATTCCGAATTTGAAATTTAATCGTAAGCGTGACAAAGCAATTTTGGAGAATTTTATGTTTCCCCAAGCATACTGGCTGAGAGGTGTTTCAAAGATGGCCGCTGAGTAAAATGACTTGCCTTAAAGGGATTTTAATGTACTGCACATGCATTAAGGCAAACAATGCTATTACCTTTATTTACTTTCAATGTCTTTGAAATGTTGAGGAAAAACACCATGTTTTATTTATTAATCTATTTTAAATGGACCAACGGTGAGGTGGAGATGTTGCTACAAGTAATATACAGTAACATTGTAAAGTTTCAAAAGTGAGTGAAAACATATTCTGAGAGATGTGCCAAAACAACAGCTCAGAGCTACAAATTCCATGTTTTTTGAAGAAAAGCAATCTGAAGTGTCCCTGCGAGCATTTTTTTGTTTTTAAAAGATGTCTAATAGATGTCTAATAGACGTCTAAACATAGTCGTCTTGACTAAAACAAGGCTAAATTTGAGCTGTCAGTGAAAATCTAATAGACGTCTAAGTATTAGCCAAATCTATAGTCGGCAAATCAACAGAAATTAATGACTACACATATAAAGTCTGTCCAATCTGTCTATTTGACGACTAGTCTAGTTTTGGGCTATGCTTAGATGTTTATTAGATTTTCACTGACAGGCCAAGTTTAGGCTTGTTTTAGCCAAGCTGTCTATGTTTAGATGTCTATTAGACATCAATAAAACACACAATTTTTTGCTGGGATGTACCAACAGACAATACCTTTAACAATGCTGTCCAAACAGAGCATCCAGTACAAACGCTGTGCAATGTCCTCCACCATTTTAGCTAAATTAATGACATGACTAAAAATGCATCATTGTTTTCTGAAGTCTTTACTTCCACAGTCCACATAGTAACTTAAAATCGACCATTTCAAATGTATCCTCTTGAGAAGGCATTTTCAGAAATTTTTTTTGGTTGCCATGCTGTCTAGGCATGGACGGAAGGCCAAAACATAGAGAAAAATAGTGTTTACCTGAATGTACTGGAGAAATGCTCTCTAACAATACCACTGGTGGTAAAAAATAAATAAATAAATATAATCTGCTCAGATTGAACGCCTCCAAGTACCAAAAGGTATCCAAATATGTTTTATATTTTTTTAACTGTTAAATATTAAATATAAAGAGGGTTATATATTATTGGTTTGTGATCTGTTAGTGTTAGATAGGTCCGTGCCGCTAAGACCCAACTATGTAATTTTGTACCCAAAATGTATTGCAAACTGTAAACTAGAGATACAAAAAATATTCCCTTAAAGGTACCAGCCTAGCCATGGCCTTAAAAAGTATACATTTGTACCCTTTTTTAGCTTAAAGTGTACAGTTCTTATTGTGAACAGGCCTTGTGATTGAGGCCATATCTACACAACCATCCAGAGATACACACATATGACCAGGGCATCCCCTTACCCTATCACTGACAATGTCATACCGACAATTAGATAAGGCCCAGAACAGCTGGATGTGAGAGTCACCATTACACACTCACAGGCCACAGTATGTGGATGATATGAAAAGGGCACAGAGGATGTGAGATGAGTCTGAAATCGTAGAACATGATGAAAGGGCTGAATGGTTTGGCCTTTGTTTACATTTCATATAAGGCATATCTGAATATGGTAGGAGGTAGATGGAAATGGGGCACCACTCCAAGTATTTCCCATGAGAATTGCAGAGAGGAAAGACAAATAGGAGGGAAAGGAGTGAGAGAGAGAGTGAGCCTCTGTAACTCAGCTGTTAGCCTAATGATAAAACTAATGAGACAGCTGACCAGTATCAGCTGTCACTGCTCTAAATACATGTACACACACACACACACACACACACACACTCATTCCCATAGCCCATGGATCAATTTAGGACTGTTGGTACTAATTGCATCTAACGTGGCATCCGTGTGAGAGCAGAGCCGTGCTGTGGGGTATCGGTGACACCATGAAGTGGTATTTCCTGGCATTTAGTGGGACCTCCTAAACAACGCAAAGAATGAAGTCGCCCCTGGGTCCCTTCACACACTGGACCACAACACATAAATCTTTCAGCCCATCTGCATCGCACTCGACTCAACACACATCAGTTACTACCATGGTTAAGAGTGCTCTTCTGGAGTTAACTACCTGACAAAATGTCTTGAATAAAAATGTAGAAAGGCAGGTAAGTGTGTTTGATTTTAGAAGAATACTTTTGATAAAAAATGAACATTGAACACACCTCTGATGTAAAATCAACTTTTGTAAGCTGTTTGGACAGAACTTTGTGTAAGTATAGTGTGTCCACTGTCATACTGGAGTGTTATAATCACATCAAGTCTGTTTTTTAAAATTTCCTGATGTTCAAATAGGTCCCAAATCCCAGTGATTTTGAGGCTCACTGCAACTTGAGGAGTGTGGTTTTCCCTGCCCACCAAATTGATTGAAAGACGTTTATTAACATGTCAGAACTCGAATATACATGTCCACAGAACAGGATTTTAAAAGAAACGGGGGTTAAAAGATCTGTTCCAACTCTCTGTGATCAGCTGCACACTCTAGGGATGCTCCGATCGATTGGCTGGAGATTGGTATCGGCCAATAAGATTCACATTTTATGACTTGATCGGTACTCGCCAATCTGACCGATCTCATGAACCAATCATGTTTTGAATTAGATAAAATACCCTGTAAATCATGACAATGAGAGTGAATTAGCAATAGAACAGATTGTGAGAGGCACAGTGGTGTTCTAAGCTTTACATTTGTTAGGTTAGATGAAAAGCAGCGTAAAGATATCACAAGTGCTCTCTCATCGAGCGATCAAGCTGCTGTGAGGCTGTCTGGAGCATAGGAGCTGCGGTCACAGATGTGCTAGTTGGTGAGCAAAATATTGGAATGGCCTTAAATGTATTTAGGCCCTTTTACATGTATAAAAACTGAAGGTTCTGTGTTTTTGACTATTTTTTCTATTATTTTCTGTAAAGCTGCTTCTGACCATGACATGTCCACATTAAATGGTTATAAGAGACATGTTTCAGGGATTTTATGGAACATTCTTCATTTATTCTCTTAGGTATGGAGAGATCTTCTCTTTAGGTATACACTTAGATGGAAAATGTGTTTTCAGAATCAAAACTCTGTATCAGCTGATCCCCATTACAAGGAATCGGTACTCAGTATCGACTTCAAAAATCCTGATCGGAGCAGCCCTATTTAATACATTTTCAAAACAGAGCATGTTTGTAACAAAATTAAAGACAGTAAAATCACTGTGTAGTTCATAACCACCGGATCAGCACAGCTGCATGGTGTCAGTAAATGTTTAGTGTGTTTCAGAAAGGCTTGAATAAACCCTAAATAAACTTTCTTGGTATTTGTTACTGATAAGCTGTATTTCTGCTTTATCTGTGTCTGTCTCTATTACTGACTGCTGTTTATCTAAAGTAACGCATGAGAAGCAGACAGGCATGTGGGAACAGTGGACGAGGATAACCAGCTTATTTGCATTTAAAGGCACAGGCTACAAAAACAGCTACTGTTCTCAGAGCTCAAAACGGGCATATTCTGCATTGTATATTAAATAATCTGATGGGTATTTTGAGCTGAAAAACAGACAAGTTCATCTTGTTAAGGTTGTAAAATAGGAGCCCATAAAAGGTCATTGTTAGCTAAAATCTTGGTCCTTGGTGATTCATAAAATGCAATTCAGTGGCTACCAGCTTTTCATCAAATCATTTTATTGAATTCTACAAAAATTGCACTACATTTATAACGAAGAGATAACTATCATAACTAGCTAAAGGTCTTTACATAACATCTCAAACACACACAAGAAAATGAGTACACAAGAAAAGCTAAATACATTAATTAAAATAAATGGACAATTACAAATAATTATAAAAATAAAATTGGGGGCTTAATGGGGTGGGTTAGTGTAAGTTACGGTTTAGGGGGGTCTAAGGGGTCAGCTTATGGCGTGGAGTGGTATGGTATGGTACAGTTCAGTATGCTTTTATGGCCATTTCCACTGTCAAAAGGTACCAAAAAGCGAACTGTACCATACCACTTTTCGGGTACCCTTTTAAAAGGGTACCTAGCATGACAAAAGGGTACCAAAAGGCAGAGTTAGACGTGCAGCTAAACGCTTCTGGTTTACAGAGAAATGTCACCAGCGCGTAAACAAGCAGGAGAATGAAAACAAAGGAAGCTCCATTTTTAAATACACCGCCGAGACATTACACCATAATAATATATACATATAATAATGAGCCATGGTCGACTTGAGCTTAAACAAACCTTGTCGCCATCTTAATGAACAGCCACAAAGCCAAGAAAAAGCAGAATCTACCCTGGGCACCATAGTTGTTTACAAAGCCGTCTAAAGTGCAAGCGGTTTCGCTTTCTCACATGCGTGAGCTATGCGTCTATATTTGAAATAACGAATTTCTTCAGCTGATGATGATAACATCCGTGTGATTATTGAAGTGCTTCTGATATCCTATCCTTTCAGAAACGGACAAACACAAGATTAAAAATCAAAGGAGCAAATGATTCTGAAACCTAAACCATGAACAAACTGCCCTGTTTAACTATTATCATCACCTTTTGGATTATTATGAACTCGGAATGACGGAATTACTTTTTAACAAGAGGTTATATGTGCTGGCGAAGATTAAAATACAAATGAGAGGTTTGCACTGGCTATATGTTGCGTGTTGTTTTTGTACCCAAATAAAGACTAAATGTATGCTGTGTGTAGTTTTTCTGTAATTGGTAGCATATCGGAGACTGTAAGGGGCTGTATGTGTTCATACACGTTGCTTTTTTTAAATTTTATATAATTGCAGACGTTACAGTAGGTTATTTCGAAGTATTTATGTGTATATAGCTTCTGTTTTGTAAGAAGTGCTTCTCATATGATATGTGAACGACCTGTATAGCTTTACTTTGACATTTCCTCAAGCAAGAATGACGTCGACTGAAACTTGCTGTCGTAGATTACACCCACCATTGGTACACTTATGGCAGTGGAAGCGCAAACCTAATAAACCGACCCGTACCGTACTGTACTGTACCACTCAGTGCAAATGGGTAATTACAGTTGAGTGTTTGGAACAAATCTATCCTCAAAATACAAAAAGAAAGGTTGCTTTAACGTAAAATTGCTATAGGGATGAAACTACTATGAGAGTTAAAAAAATAATAAATTATTTACGTCACACTACCATTATATTTTTAGTACTTCAGATCTTCTCAGTTGTGCTATAGAAGCCATCACCGAATTTAGACGCTCACTCCACACCAGAATCTGCCTGTCAGTCAGTGCAACGAGAGCTGAATGTCAAAAACCAACGTAGCTAAATCTGTCATACTGAACTGACAATTAGTCACTAGGGTGGGACGAACGCTTCGTTACTCTTTCTGAGAAAACTCACGCTTAATCCCATGATTGCGAGGGGAGAGCTGAGCTTTTGGATGTGGACGCAGATGCCGGACCCTTGTGCCGGGCAGGAAGTGGCCCCACGATGCTCCATCTCAGTGCAGCCAGCAGCTCCTAAACTCCCCCAGGAGGCTCTGCTTCAGATCTCCAGCTCTATCCATCCATCCCTCGCCTCCACCCCTCGCTCGCTCTCTATGAAGCTGTCAGTCGCTCTAAGATGCTTTAGAGGATCCCCTGCGATAATTCCCCATTCACAAAAGCTGCCTGCGGACAATAGGCCTCTTTATACCACTGTGTGTGTGTGTGTGTGTGTGTGTGTGTGTGTGTGTGTGTGTGTGTGTGTGTGTGTGTGTGTGTGTGTGTGTGTGTGTGTGTGTGTGAGAGTAGATTTTATTTAGCTCGCAGTCAAGCGTTTGATGATGTGTCTGGATGTGCGGGTACACATACAGAGGGGAATAACGCCTTAGTCATTTTTTCAAATAGTTTTTTATTATTATTATATGAATAATTTGTCACTCGTTGTCATGGATTGCAAGATGTTACAGGCCATAATAATATAATGGGTTATTATATTTATATATATTATTATATTTATATTATACTTATTATAAGGTTTTTTTTTGCAAAGTGTCTTACACTGCTGAAAATTTTTATTTTGTGTTAGTGTTTTTTTTTCTTGCATATAGACCATTTTGAGGGATGTAAGCAATAACAATGCTCCTAATGTATTTCCTGTTTTAGATCTTTTATTTCCAAAGCTTCTGAGAATTCAGAAAGTTCCACATGTTGATACTTTTTTTTAATGACAGCTGTTTTAACATTAGTTATGACTGAATCGCCTTTTGTTACAGCTCTGAAAAAGTTTTAAGACGAGCAGGAACTGTTCATGGACCAAAGGTCTATATTATGTTATCGATATATGGTTTACTGTTTTGTTAATATTTAATTTATATTATTTATAAAAGCAAGCAACATGGTGGCTCAATGGTTAGCACTGTTGCCTCACAGCAAGAAGATCACTGGTTTGAGTCCTGGATGGGCCAGTTGGCACTTCTGTGTGGAGTTTGCATGTTCTCCCAATGTTCGCCTGGGTTTCCTCCAGGTGCTCCGGTTTCCCCCACAGTTCAAAGACATGCACTATAGGGGAATTGAATAAACTAAATTGGCCATAGTGTACCAGTGTGTGTGTGTGAATGAGTGTGTATGGGTGTTTGCAAGTACTGGGTTACAGCTGAAAGGGCATTCGCTTTGTAAAACAATCCTAAAAGTCATTTTCTGCATTCTGCAACAATAAATTGTTTAAAAAATGTTACAAAAGTTACTAACTTATATTTAAAAAAAAATGTTTAAATGTTTTTTTTACTCTGTAAAAAAAACCTAAATTGTCGCAATTTAAAAAAATAAAACAGAACGTCCAACTGATCAAACAGTATGTTGTATAAGTCTTTCAGTGGTTATTTGATTAGTATCACGACCACTTAGCATTTATGCTAGCAGTGGATTTTCTGGCTAAACATTTAAAGTGGTTAATCCTGTTAGTGTCAAACTCTGTTATTTTGCTGAAAATATGGAACAGGTTTTCCAATAACAGAGTTGATAATGTTACAGAATAATCTGGTTTTTTTTTAATTATTAGTAGTAGTAGTAGTAGTATTACTGAGTTTGGCAATCACTGAATTATTAAAATCGAATGGGTTTCTAATCAGATACCAGAAAAAAACTTTTTTTTCCCCGATAACTTTTTTAAAACCCACATGAAAAAATAAGTATTTTTTTATGGTAGTGTTTTTGAGCTACACTGTATTAAAGTGTATTATACTATGTATATTATAGTATATAATATATACAACTCTTGAGTTAAAGGTACTGTGAAGTGCTTTGAAATGGCCATTTTTTTATTCGATGTTTGACATAATCTCAACGAAAAAAATAAAGCCAGGGTGGGACATAGAGTAACCCCTCCGCTTTAACCAAAAAAGCCAATAGTGTTTTGTTTTTATCACAACTTGTCAGGATTGCCTTCTGAAGCGCAAGTGATTTATTAAATGAAGAAAAGATTCACGCAGCTTCTCCTTCCTCAGCAAATTCCGTTTTTACTGTTGATATTTGGCACCAGTTAATCAGGAAGATTTTGTTTGCTTAGACTCATTTGATGGAAACACTGCTTTATTCGCACGTCTTTTATGCAATAATCCAGTAATGCACATAAAGTTAATTTGCATTTTTGGTTGGAAACATTTGATGATAATACAGTCTCTTACTGCACTGACCATAAGGCAAAGGAACACCAACTTGCACAAAATTCTAGGCTTAGTTTTGTTGAATAAAATCAGCTAACAATGTAAATGAAATATGACAAGATGCTTCGGTACCAGAAACCTGTATGAATGTAGGCTAAGTAACCTTATAAGGGTGTCTGATAACATAACAGTGCCTGCGCCTCAATGTTCATTCTGTCCACCCTAAATTATTGAATATTACAAATGTTATATACCATTTAGATCAGAAAGGTGGATATGCACATTGAGACATCAACGATTCTAATGACGCATTCCTTCCAATAGAAGGGACAACAATAGTGAAGGCGACATCTAATGTAAATATCTATGATATTATAGTTGTTGTTACCATGTTCTTTACCATAATATGGTTAAAAAAACACTATAATATTTACTATAAACTAGTATAAACTACTATAGTGTTTTGTTTTGGTTTTTCATGTGGAAAAACATTTATATCTATTATAGAATAGAATCATTCACATGCAGCACAAAAGAGATACTCAAGAACACTGGAACAGAGAAAGCGGCGAAAGGGGAAGAGGGTCGTTTGTACTCTCGGACTGAAGTACATGGCACTTGGTGACCCATCATTCAAAGCTCTGACAGCACAGATCCGCCCCTTCAGGAAGGTGGATGGAGACGTCCACAAGAGCTGTCACTCCAGATGACACACATTCTTATAAACAAGTGAGCACACACATATTCAGTGTGCCCCCGCTGCACTACTGAACCCTAGTGAAAGAAGCTGTTGGCCTTAATATTCATGTAATGTCGGGATGTGTTTTCTGCTGGGCGAAAGGTGACAGGCGTGGAGGCAGCGGCTGCGGTAGTCTATCTCTCTCTCTCTCACGCACACGTCCTCATCACGCTGACACCTCAAAAGCTTCAAGTCACAGCTGGAGCGAGACACTGTGACCTCTAAACACATGAAATCATAAGTCTTTAGCACACTCGCAATATGCTGCAAACCACCTCCTGCAAGCTTGTCTTGATGCTTAAAGGAGCAGTTCAGCCAAAAATGAAAATTCTGTCATAATTGTTTGGCATTTGTGTCATTCCAGACCTGTATGGGTTTCTTTGAACTGTGGAACAATTGATGAGATGTTTGTCAAAATGTGTAAGCTGTTCTTTTATGTTTATTTTAAGTAAGTGATGATTTAAAGCTCTGAAAAGAGTGAAACACTCACATAAAGCATCACAAAGTGTTGTGGGAAAAACAATATTGTACCACAAAGAAATATTACAAACATTTCTGAACATTACAGCATCACTTGTCTCGCACTCTAAACTCTTCTTAGTTCTCAAACTATACGTTTTTTTGTTCCATTACTTTGTCAGCAAGGCTTTTCCAGAGATTTTCATTCAGGTTTGGAACAGGACTCTGGCCTAGCCATTTCATTATTTTAATGTTTTCAGCTTCAAGGAACTAATTACCTATTATACTGTTTGACAAGGCTCATTGAAGGAGCTTGCATTCACTCTGCCATGTATACTACCTGACAAAAGTCTTGCCATCGATCCCAGTTGTAAAAGCGACAAATAATAACTCGACTTCTAGTTGATCATTTGGAAAAGTGGCAAAAGGTAGATTTTTCAGATGAATCATCTATTGAACTGCATCCCAATCATTACAAATACTGCAGATGACCTATTGAAACCCGCATGAACCCAAGATTCTCAGAGAAATCAGTCAAGTTTGGTGAAGGAAAAATCATGGTTTGGGGTTACATACAGAAGGGGGTGTGCAAGAGATCAACAACAGCTTGAGGTATCAAGACATTTGTGCTGCCCATTACATTACAAACCACAGGAGAGGGCAAATTCATCAGCATGATATCGCTCCTCATACTTCAGCCTCCACATCAAAGTTCCTGAAACCAAAGAAGGTCAAGGTGCTTCAGGATCGGCCAGCCCAATCACCAGACATGAACATTATTGAGCATGTCTGGGGTAAGATAAAGAAGGAGGCATTGTAGATGAATTCAAAGAATCTTGATGAACTCTGGGAGTCCTGCAAGAACGCTTTCTTTGCCATTCCAGATGACTTTATTAATAAGTTATTTGAGTCATTGCAGAGATGTATGGATGCAGTCCTCCAAGCTCATGGGAGTCATACACATTATTAAATCTTTTTCCACTGCACCATGACTTTATATTTCATGCTGTACATTATTTTTGTTAAATGACAAGACTTTTGTCTAAGCAAAGTCAGACCTTACTGTCCTAATTAAATAATTAAAAATCAAGGTATGATCATATTTTAATTTGGTAAAAATAAGCTTAATCTGGAGGCCTTTTCCTTTTATATAAGCCATTTCTGATACCAAACAATCAACTAGAAGTCAAGTCATTATTTGTTGTTCCTGAAACTTGGATAGGCAACAAGACTTTTGTCAGGTAGTGTAGCTTTATAAGAGACTCATCTGCCAGACCATGACTCTTTCTCCTGCACATTACTGACTTCTTTATACACTTTATACACGTTCAGTCTTTGACAATGAGCATGATGTTTCCCATCAGATTTACTTCAGATTTAAGAAATTTGGACCAGTGTTGAACATCTAGCCTTTGGAAGGTACTGAATTAGTTCAGTGACATTGAAAAGATACAGTATTTAAGAAATCAAAGTTTTTGAATCTGCAGAATGACCAGCTTTTTTTCAGTGACTGAAACAATCGGAAAGCTTATCTGTTTGGCCTTCATCTGGACAACCTGTTTTTAAAGAGATCCAGTTACTTTAAAACAGCTCACCTTAACTGAAAGTTAGGTTACCAGTTCAATATAGTTGGGTTTGAGTCAGCTTCAAATGAGCAGGTCAGCTCTAAATGGATGAAACTTGAGCTCCAAGAGGTCTGTACAAATGTCCTGGGGTTTTTTTTATCGATTTATTGAATGCCTTGAACATGACACATAGTCCAGCCTATTGTGTTTTATGTCTACACCTACCCTAACCCCAAACCTACCCTTTAAAGTAATGAAAAAACAGTAATTATGGTTGTACAGCATCACAAAATTGTCACTGTTACCAACCTTTCTGGTCTTAACCCAACCTACCTATTGTGGAGGTTCCTACCACTTGGAGGTCACACTAATGATTGTACCTCCCATGTACACTCAACAGCTGGAAAATACCCCTAAGAGTTTGTGCAGCAATTAAATTTCTGCATCTGTAAGTTTCAAAATAAAATACAATTTAATTAAGGTAATGTTTGTATACAGTGCTCAGCATAATTGAGTACACCCCATTTTGAAAATAAACATTTATATCCATTTCTCAGTGAATATAGGCAATGTATTTTGGTGCTTTTAAACAAAACAGATTTAATAAACACACACACACACACACACACACACACACACACACACACACACACACACACACACACACACACACACATATATATATATATATATATATATATATATATATATATATATATATATATATAGTAATTTTATAAATATAAGTAATATTTTAGTCACCTGACATATTTAGAAATTGAAAGATAATACAATTAATTTCAAGCAAAATATTGCAAAAAAATTACAACCTACAAAATTTCAACTAAATCTTTACAATTTTTGCTTCTCTTGATTTTACTTCTTTTATAAAATTTGTATTTAGTATTTTCCTATAACATAAATTTGGCTGTACTAGCTTTTGGAATATTATCATAAGTTTTTTTTTTTTTTTTTTTTTTTTTTTGTTGTTGTTGTTGTTTTTTTGATAAGCTCCAGATTTGGCTTCAGTACTGACCAATCTAATGTATATGCACAAATATAATATTGTAAAGCTTCCTATTAAAAATATGAATTTGAAAAATAGATTTGTGAGGGATGTACTTACAGTATATATGCTGAGCACTTTACATGACGGAAATCAAAATACTTTGTTTCACTACTAATAGACAGCTTGCTGAGTGTTAAAAATCTATAACATGGTTGAATTTAGAAGTTTAACATTTAATCCATCAAAACACAAACAACACTGAATCTCTTCCAGTGCACTGAGTGCTCCAATTCACTCACTCCTTTTCATTCATTGCTTCAAGTGGACTGTAGGGAAGAGTGAATGAGGGTATAGGGAGCGATTTTGCATCTGTAAACGTCTACTGGCTCTTGTAATGTAATAAAATTGTCAATCACCATTGCAAATAACAATGGCAAACTATGGGTAAAGTAACACAGTATTTAGTAGGTTTAATGTGTAAAAAAAAAAAAGAACAGCTTTTAATCTACATGAGTGTGAGTAAATGAGTAATTTTGGGTTAAACTATCCTTTTAAAGGAAATCCATGTGGCATTGCGCATCTGAACCCTTTCCAAACAAATGAGCAGCTAGACTGCATTTGGTTTTATATCAGACTCCTGACTAATGAGAACAAATGGACACACAGCTCTGCTCTCTCTAGTCCTCCAGCTTGGCCATCTGTCCCAATCAGAGAGCGATTGGGCCGGGACTAGAGAGCAGCACTGATGGCAGCTGGTAAACTGCACCAGGTACGCAGGGACTGTGGTGGGGCTCACGGTTTTAAAGGGCAGCTATTGATTTTTGAGCTCATCTGGTGTGTGATGGACATCTGCACATTAGAGTGGCGCTCTGGGCCTGCATGAGCTGCACTGCCAGAAACCATGAGACAGGAAAACAGGATTACAGATCCTCTTTAGATTGAGCTTTCAGTGCACTGACACATTGTAGACAGCATTGCTTTTTCAAATTTATGGGCCATGAATTGTGTCTAGAAAAAATACAATAAATGTTGTTTGCAGAGTTTTTACATTTATTGATGTTGTTTTCTGGTATTTAGATTGTCATGTGAAAGTTTAGGGTCAAAAAGATAATTTTTTTCAAAGAAAAAAATCTTTCAAAGAAAAAAATCTTATGGGTGAAAACAATAATTTATCAGCCATATTTAATATAACCTTTTCCCAATTTTAATATAATGTATTCCTGGCCATTCATTACAGCATTACTACAAAGCTACAGAGTTACCATTATTAGTAACAAGTAATAAAACAAATTACTGTAATCACTATTTTTGTTTTAGTCTTGAAAAGATATATAAATATTATTCACATCTTTCTTAAATTTTTCATGAAAAAAGTTTGTTTATTAAACTTTTTAGACCATTTTAGACCTATTTTTGGCCTGTTGTCATCTGTGCAATAGATATTAAACATTCTGAACCATCTGTTATGTTTTACTGCAATATAAATCAAAATATTTACAATGAAATGTTAAATTTGATAGGTGTCTTGTTTCACAGAAACATTAATATAGTACAGAATAGTGTACAATTCAATTTATTGATATTTTTGATATTTTATTAATGATTTTTCTTTTATGAAGTAACTCAGTCACTTTGCCTGATAATTATACTCAAAATTATAGGTACAAAATCTCTCACTGGGTCAGTACCTTTTGAAAAGATTCATTTTTGTTCCCAACAGGTCATTAAAGGTGCATATTAATACCTAAAAAGTACAAATGTGTACCTCACAGTAACTTAAATGCACAAAAGTAAACATTAAGGGTGCTTTCACAATAGCACTTTTGGTCCGCACCCGGGTTCGTTTGACATCAAAGTACAGTACATTTAGCTTGTGTGAACGTGTCTTCTAAACTGGTGCGCACCCATGAACTTTACCCGAGTCCAGCTGAAAGAGGTGGTCTGGGGTCGGGTTCACTTCTAGTATGAATGCAAATGTACCAAATAACAGAAGTCAACCACTAACTATACAAAAAACAATCGTTATTATAATGTTCATTCTTGTGATATAATTCATCTAATGTTCACAGCTTCTGCAGACATTGTGCTATGTTCTGAATGTTTATAATATTTTTTGCAGCAGACAGACACGAGTGGCTCTCTGTATGTTACCAAAACCAAAAGATTCACTAAAAGCAGAACGACTGCGATGTGTGTACATCTTTTCATTTTGGTGCTTTGTTTTTGTGTCCATCACCTAGCAACAGCTGTACACACAACAGCAGCTTGATGACGCAAGCATACCGGGGTTCAGAAGGAAAAAAGACGGTGTGAACACAAACCAACTGAGAAGGTGGCAAGGAGGGACAATCAAACTTGGGTACGGTCCAGGCAATTGAACCAAGTGTGAAAGCACCCTAAAGGTACACAAGTGTAACCTAAAAGGTACTGATATCCACATGTACGGTACAAGAGTGTACCATTTGAAAAGGTACCACCAAAGTGACAGATTTTAAACCTTTATTTCTGAGATTTATAATGATGTAACTCAGTTATTAACTCAGTTCCTGAAGAACTGAACTGCTAAACTGGAGATTAAAAGTGAAATCAAGGCCATTATCACTTCTTTTTTTCTTTTTTTTCTGGGTTGTAAGCAAAGTCCTGCAAACTCTTTCTTTTTAAGACATTTGGACCAGAAGATGGAGCTGGTACACTGTATGAGGCTGAGAGTCTGCTGTTTGTCCAATCATGTTTTGTTCTTCCGTCAAATAAAAATATCAGGCTCCCTCAAATCGATGGCTCCACAGGAAATATGCATTTAACTAATGCTCCGCTGTTATTATTATATCACAAAACCTCTGTCAACATTTTAAATAAAAGTCATTAGATTAAAGATTATGTCTTATGATTATGACTTATTTCCTCCATCTCACTGGTGGTTGATGTGTGCGCGCGGCGTGTGATGAAAGAAAATGACAATGAACCTCAAGGCTCATATGACTTTTGTATAACAATGTTGTTGTTACATATGATATTGCATTCATTTGCATATATGTTTTATAAGCTGTAAAATGAAAACTCCGCACCAAACTGAGGCTATCATTATACAAAAATCAAGAACATCTTTGGATTTGTTTGATTCATAGATTATGTAGGCTATTTTAAAAACTGATATTACATAAGAACTATTATTAACTGTAATTTTCCAAATAGAAAAAAGGTTGGTTTTTTGGTTGTACATTAAATTATCAATAGCCTGTTTGTTAAGTTTATGACGCGGCTCCATGCAGCACAGAGGCCATCAGCATCCGCGCTGGTTTATCAATTCACCTATGTCAAACTGCGACCAGAAATATCCTTCTTACATTTTGCTTCTTTGGCAAAATACATCTGTACACATGTGTGTTTGCACGTGTTACTGTCCTGAGAGTTAACAACTATTTGTTGAACATTTAAGGGGCGATCACAAAGAGTATGCAATTCCATTCCAAAAACGCAAGGCTCTTTTGTATGTCACTAGGAAACGACTGAATTAGCTGACCCACATTCTGAGTGAGTCGTATTGCTGTCAATATTATAATTGTAGTTTTTAATAACATTGTAATATTCAAGATCTGTAAAGTAATATAGCTGTGGATAACTTGAAACAGCGACCACAAGTCTTTCCTCATTAAAAGTTCGCTATAGTCCCCTTGACAACACAAACCCTGCTGTCACCTCAACAGAAACCCTGCAGTGCTTTCATTTGATTGAAGAACGAAAAGACAGCACGCATTGCAAAATGTGAGGCGCCCAGGGCGCACAAGCAGCGCGAAAAACGCTCGCAGCCGTTAGTTAACCATTCAAAAATGCCCCTCTCAACGCAAAAAGCACGTTCGCTGTGATCGGCCCTTATGCAGCCAAACTTTACAAATATTTAAAATAATATTTCTAATTGGTTAACTGATACCAATAATCGGTTGCCAACACACCATTAACGGTTAATCGATTACTTTGAGCATCCCTAATTAAACAGCATCCACAGGTTCTACTTTTTTTTTCCCCTCACGGCCGCACGGCGGAGATCGGGTACGGTGCCGGAATACTTTAAGCTCTGGCCTCTGCGTTTGAAGTGGCGGTCCTTCTCTGATGTATGACAGTATTCCTAATCATGGACGCCCCTCTTACTGTTAGTTTGCTAGGAGGGAAGGATGTGCAAGAAACATACTGCCCCGTCCTACTCGATATTCCATTTCAGTTAGAAGTGCATTAACGTACTGAAATAAGGTCTCAGCAATTTCTGGTTCATGTGGACTTTAAAATTTGAATAAAATTGTCAAAAAAAGTTCACTCCCATAAATGTTCAAATGCACTGTGGTGCTAGAGCCCCCCTCAAAGGGTTATGAACCAATTAAACTCTAGTTAGCATCGTGAACTCTGGACACATCTGAGGAAAAATCCAATTAAAGCAAAAGAAAAAGCAACATAAAATCAGAACGGCAAAAGAGACATCCAAAGAGCACATATTAACACTGTTTCCATTGGTGATACCATTTCAGCCCATCTCCAAATATTCATGTATGATGTCACTGCTTTTGGGTGGAGCCTCAACTCAACTCAATTTATTTCTAGAGAATTTTCAACCAACCACAATGGGTACCAAAGTGCTGTACATAAAAAACACATAAAACATGCAAACATACAAGGAACAAAAATACATAAACTTACAACACATGATTAAAAACTAAAGAAAATAAGTGTTTTCAGTGACCTCTGAAGTGACTCCAAAGTAGGAGATGTTCTTAAGGAGAGTGGAAGATCATTCCAAATTCTTGGAGCTGCTACTGAAAAAGCTCTATCACCTCGAAATTTCAAGCGTGATCGCGGAACTTGCAAATAGAATCGATCCTTAGAGCGAAGAGATATCACGGGTTGGTGTATATTAATTAGCTTAGAATATACTCAGGGGCCAGGCCATGGAGTACGGTGCACGGAAAGTGCAAAACAACAAAGCGTGAAATACTTTTACGAAGCTCGAGGCAAATATATAAATATATATATATATATATATATATATATATATATATATATATATATATATATATATATATATATATATATATATATATATATATAAACAAAATTAATGTAAAGAAAGAATTATAATTTACATGTCATCAACAGGATTCAACACAAGTCAAAAAGTTCAGAACGAGTATCAATCGACCTATATAACTGAGCTTTCAGGACTACACATTGAGGTCGGTTTTGATATTTTTATCAGTCAACATTTGTTGCGCATTGGTTGTGGACTCGTGTTAACTTGTTTTCTTGTACTCGCATTACATGTTTCTACACACTCTCACGCTGACATTTTCTCAGAATAGCTCTAAATCACAAAACAATGTTTTATCGCTGTTGGCCAAACAATGATTTTTATAGTTGTAGACTCATGTTAACCTGTGTCTACAAAAGTTACACACGAGCTGATATTTTCCAGTGTGTCGTACATTCCGTGTCACTTCTGGTGTGTGGTACATTCCCTTTCCGTAAAGAATTTATCATTGTAAATTTGTTTCGGGACAGGTAAAAGTTTTTTGTGTCTTGTAAATTTTTTCTAAAATGTTAATTTGTTTCGTCCTTGGTAAAATCATTTTTTCCTATATAATTGTGTCTTATGGTAGGTAAAAATGTTTTCCAAAATGTAAATTTGTCTCGAGCTTCACACTTCACACAGTGTTTCACACTGTAATGAAGGGATTTTTCAAGAGTTCACACTTAGCTGATGATTGATTATAAAGCTTGTTTGGCATGCTGTCCTGGGAGAGAGCCTCGAACCCGGGGCTCCCTCCCATTGCAAGGCAAGAGGGGAGTTTGAGTTCAGGTAGAACTCGAGAACTCCCCTGCTGTAAAAGCTAATGAATATAGAGATTGCTCTTAAGAGATAGCTACTTGCTAAGTGCATGTCTATGGTGCTAATTTGGATTATACAATTAACTTAAGTTGCATGTTTTTTGGACGGTGGGAGGAAAACCGGGGGAAACCCACACCAGCATGGGGAGAACGTGCAAACTCAGCACAGAAACGTCTGCTGGTTTTGTTAATGACCAGAACTAAAGACGTTCTTGCTGTGAGGCAACAGTGCTAACCACTGGGCCACCACGCCACCCATCTAGAAATAGAGGAGTAGGGGTGGAAGGGCGGATTCTTCAAAACGAAGATGCCTGTGGTACGAAACCTAGGGCTCTTATAGTGGCCTAAAAATTGTCTGATTGGTGAATAATCAATTGGATAGTACAGGGCAGCTGCAAGCAATGATAAGCACATGATCCTCTCGAAATTGGTTTTTGAATAAACTCCACAAAAACATACTTTGTAATGAATATTAAACTGAATTGGCAGCCAGTGTAGGAAAACCAGAACAGGCCTCGTCCCATTTCTCCTGATTCCCAGGTCTGTATTTCATTAATCAAATCTTGGACAGTACCAACCCCATTCTTACCATCAAAATGAAAGTATTCTTATTCATAAAATCACATTAAGAGCTGGATAATTCAACAAAAAAATTATTTACTCACTTTACAATTATTCCAAACATGTTTGAGGATTTTTTCTTCTGTTTAACACACACACACACACACACACACACACACACACACACACACACACACACACACACACACACACACACACACTAAAAATATATACTGGAGAATGTTGGAAACCAGTTGCTATTCCTACTTTGGATGTCAATGGTTTCCAACATTGCATGTCACAGCTACTGGTTTCCAACATTATTCAAAAAAAAAAATTGTGTTCAGCGAAAAAAAATTAAAAAAGAACCTCATAAGCTTTGGAACCACTCCAGGGTGAGTAAATGATTTATTCGTAAAACAAGTTTCCGTCTCACACAAAGAAATTACTGCATGCTAAAAAAAAGCCTGCAATACATCACTGTATCAAAGCTCTAAAAATATCCCATCCCAACATTCACAACCAAACTATAGGTACAAAGCAACCTCCCACACACATAACGTCTACGACTGTGCGTGTGTGTGTGAATGTGCCTTTGAGCTGCTGTCTTCAGAAATAGATGAGATGCCTCGGATAGGCTCTGAATATATAGCGCTTTATTACAATGTGATCTCTGAAGATGGCAAACACTTCACACTCATTACGTCATTTCAGTCTCTCACAGTTTCCTAAATAATAACTGTGACTGTCAGCTGGAGAGCTGTCACAACTTTATCCTCACCACTTACTATCAGAGAGTCACATCTGGTCACTGGAATAAGACAACTCAACAACCTTAGCATTAGATAAATAAAATGTCTATCAAAATAAGAATGGATGGTGATAGTTAAAATCATTTTACGGAAATCTGTTGAATTGGTATTTTAAATGTTTAAAGTATAAATTAATAGTTAATTTCTCTCATCCTAATGTTTCTGTGTGTGTTTTTGTGTGCGTGTAAGCGTCTGTTTTGCACATCCCTTTCAAAGCTGTGCATTTTTTTCAGCACCGTGGTGTTATTGTAATATTGCTTTTTTTTACATCTTGCATGTACACTTGAATTCAAAATTATTCGCCCTCCTGTAATTTTTTTTTCAAATATTTCCCAAATTATGCTTCACGAATTCACACTCACAGAATAGAATGACTGAATAGAATATGCATAATTGGCGTGCTGTCCAGGGAGAGGGGCTCTGAGCTCGGAATAACTCGTGTTTTTCCCCTTATCAGGATAGAGAGAGATAGGGTTTGAGTGCAGTGTCTAGGCCTGCTCCAGAATGCCCCCCCTTAGATTTAAGTAGGTATTGGGTTTAATAATGTGGAGTTGGCGTGGTGGAGGGATGCTGAAATCAAGAGAAAACAGAGGTATGACATGTTTGACTATTTATAGGGGTTTGGTCTTGAGCTGATTGGATATTAGATTGTCTGTGATGAGTTAGCCTCGTGCTCCTCCCGAAATTTTTCATGAAAGATCACTTAACAGAGCAAGGAATTTTCACAAAACTTCCTATAATATTTTCAATACCTTTTCATGGTAAATATAAAATAAATCAGTTATTAAAAACTAATTATTAAAACAAACAGAAATTGGGGAAAAATATATACAAATAATTCTGAATTCAATTCAACCTTGCAAAAGTATCCCAGCAGACACACAGCGTGTTTTATATTAAGATGTTAATATTAGGTTACATTAAATACTGACATTTATTCATTAGGTATAACAACAAAAATGTAACATCTGATAGATATCATATTATTGGTAACGTTCACACAACATCATGCTGTGACATATTAGACAATATTGTTTGATTTAGATTGGACATTGACGTTGGCCTGATTACCTGCTTTCTGGAACCGTTCTTCACTAGAATCAAACCCTGTCATCATGGTCAACTCCTCTCTGCATCTCAAGTCTGCCAACGTACAAGGCAAGCTAACAAGACACACTGGTAACAGCAGGAAAGCAGTCCATACAGAGGTAAGCGGTCAGCTGGTAAGCGCGAAAAGGAATGACATTATATCGCCTCGTATCGTTCGTTTAAAAAAATTAAATGCAGGCATACGTACCTCTGGCTACATAATTTGCGGTCTCCAGAAACGTATATAGGGCTTCATTTTCAGAATGAGCCTCTGTTGTATAGTTCACCCAAAAATTTTAATTCTGTCATCCTTTACTCATCTCTTGTTCCAAACCCAACCCAGGCTCATTCCGAGAACGTAGTCCCGGGGACGTTTCTGGAGACCGCGAAATACGTCCCGGGAGGTACGTATTTGTGCAGTTTTTGTTTTCGCGAGTCCGCGAGAGGCCGCTGTGCGCGCTTTTTCCCGCGCCGTTCTCGCGTAAACCCGCTAGAGGCCGCTGTCGAACGACCTTCCGCCTGTCAGCCTGTCTTCATGACGGAATGATTGACCGTGAGACCGGCCAATCGGCTGACCCACCCTCCTCCGTCCCTAAACCCAACCAACGACGGTTCACAAAAGCCGTCCAGAAAAAGAAAAGCCCTCGTCCGATTTTTACCACGTTTTCGGATTTTGACCACATTCTCACCCTGTGACGAACTTGTTCGCTTCATTTTTTGGATTTTGTTTTGTTTTCTTACCTGATTTCTGGAACCGCTCTTCCCCGGACTCGAACCCGGTCGTCGTGGTCAGCCCCTCTCTGCGCCTCGAGTCCGCCAGAGTACACGAAGAGCTAACCGGACAAACTGGCTGCAGCGGGAAAGCCCTCCACACGGAGGCGAGCGGCCGGCTGGCCGGCTGGCCGGCAAGCGCCGAAGGG
Source organism: Danio aesculapii (assembly GCF_903798145.1). NCBI lineage: Eukaryota > Metazoa > Chordata > Actinopteri > Cypriniformes > Danionidae > Danio > Danio aesculapii. Next base: position 34,531,185 of record NC_079447.1, on the reverse strand, counting down.
AACGGCGTCACACCGCCTCGCAGCGTTCGCTTAAAAAAATGAAATGCAGCCGTACGTACCCCCGGCTACGTATTTCGCGGTCTTCAGAAACGTCCCCGGGACTACGTTCTCAGAATGAGCCTGGGTTGTCCAAACCTGTTAGAGTTTTGTTGTTGTTGTTGTTGTTGTTGTTGTTGTTAACACAATAGAAGGTATTTTTGAAGAATTTGGAAACCAATAATGACATCCATGAAAACAAAATACTATGGAAGACTGGTTACAGGTTTCCAGCATTCTTCAAAATATATTCTTTAATGTTCAACAGATCAAAGTAGCTCAAACAGGTTGGAACAGATGAAGGCTGAGTAAATGATGGCAGAGTTATCCATTTAACATGTCTGAATAATGTCCTTAATTTATTTGTGTGCTCTCTTAACTAACCAGGCAAAGCCACTAGTCCAATGATGTACTTTCAAAACATTTCAAACATATTTTTTCAAACTTTATGATCAAAAGCTGTTTTTAAATTTAACACAAAAATTGAAGATATGAGAATAAATAACACAATAGAAAATAACATGTTGTATAACACCTCAACACTTTGTCAAAAGTGTCCATATATAGAACCATATTTTACATTTTTGTTGTGACAGTTGTTAAAATAAGAAAAGTCATAGCATCCAAGACATTTGGAGGTCTTTGGTCTTGAATGTTTTGACAAAAAAGGCACTTTAATTGATTCTTAAACCAACCAAGGGTGAAAGAAAAAAAGGTTAATTTGACGTTAATTTCCTCAACATCCAAAATATGAATGACATTTCTGATTTATACAACATTAAAGTCATGAAATTTAACATTATTTCATCATCACAAGTAAATGATGACAGACTGTTCATTCTGCAGGAATTATCCATAAATTAATGGAGGGATGTAGAAAGGAAGGGAACTGTTGATCAGAAAATTTACTACCATGGCTTTACATTGGTGGCAAACGGAGACCTACTTCTGCATGTACATGTGGCTGTGTGTGTAACACTGGATTGTCAGAGCCGTAATGAGTCCTATGGGAATGACCAGCTGTCTTCCAGCCAGGAAAATCCCTTTACACCAGTTACTTTCCTCTTCCTTAACTCCTCTCTTCCCTTGCCCAACTCCCTGTCTTTCGTTTTTCTCTCTTTTTCACATCTCTCTGAGCTGTGCCAATGGGTCAGCTCTTAAAGAGCAGCTTCCCAACACCTGCTCAATACCCGGCGAAACACACAATCACAAACTACACACATTCACTGGGAACTCCACAACCAAACACAACCACTTCTGAAGAAGGTTTTAGTTATTGGTCTGCAGTTTCTTTAGTTTTATTTAATCAAATGTACGTGTCTGCTGTTTCACCCCAGATTCTGTGGCTGTAAGTGATTGTTAAGGGATGGTTCACCCAAAACTGAAAATTCTGTTGTCTTTTACTTGTTTAAACTGTTTGAGTTTCTTTCTTCTGAACACAAATAAGGCATGGAAGAATTTTGAAATTAATATTAGGTTGGATTTAGGTTACAGATTTACAAGGACAATTCAGAGTCAAGTTCAGTAAACAGGCAGATGGTCAAAAGGCACGCAGCATACAGGAATAAACAAACAAAGCAAAGCAAAGATCAGTACACAGCAAGACTAGGCAAGGGAAACGCTTCGCAATGTTCACTATACACTTCAACAAGACTAAGCAACTTCTGTGTGTTTGTGTGCTGTAAAAATAGGGCAGTAATCAGTCCATGAGCAGCTTCAGCTGTGTGAGTCTAATCAATGGGAACTTGGAGCAGGTGTGTGTATATGTTGCATGACTGGGGCTTGTAGTCTATATACCAGCAGATTTGTAGTTCTGTGTGATCAGTGAATTTACCAGCGATCTCTAAGAATTAGATCGCTGGTGATTGTGACCATCAAATATTGACATTTGTTCATCAGGTATGGCAACCAAAATCCAAAGTCTGATAGACGTCATAGTGGTAACGTTCACACAACGTCAAGCTGTTACTGCATTAGACATTTATATTTTGTTGCTTTTAGGTTGCATTACATCATATTAGGAAAGTAAACCAAAATGCAATGTCTGACCGTAGTTGTGAGTTTCAACCCGATTTCATTCCAATCAAAATGCAACATCCCACGATGTTGGGGTACAACGTCAATTCAGACGTCATTTGACATCCTGTGCCTGCTGGGATAGTATTTGTTTTTTCTACTATGGATGCCAATTGTTACCACTTTCCAACATTTTCAAAATAATGAGTAAATTGTGAGTACATTTTCATTTTGAAGGGTGAACTATCCATTTAAGCATATAAACTTGGCTTTGTACTTGTGCTGCAGAGCTCTGGGTTCAAATCTGGTGAAGCACGTTTCCACAAAAGAGATAAAAGCAATGTAAAATCAAGGTAAACCTATTTGAATGCAGTGTACTTTTCTCTTACGTTTGCTTTTAAAAACACTCAGAATTGGCTTTAGGGAACAGTGGTTGCTAGGTGATCTGTACTACAACATACAATCCCCACCTTCTCGTGTACAAGAAGGACGTGTATTTGAAACACATACATTTAAAAAGAAATCCCCTTATGTAACACTTAAACACCATTTCTGAATACCATACACCAGCATAACATACATTGCCTTATAATCAGTACTTCAAAAAAGGTTATTCATAAGTATATATAATCTAATATGTTTTATAATTTAAGTTTTAAGAGTAATTAATTAAGAGTAATTAAGAGTTTAATTTAGTGTTTGTTGTTGATTAATGATAATAATGACAGTGTCTTCATTTTGACTGCTGCATTAAAAAAACTGTTACACGAGTGTGTACTTTCACTTTAGACTCAGCCTATTATTAAATATTGGTATTCTGACATTGTTACATTCATTCACTCGTCTATGTGTTGTGGTGCAAGGACATGTTGCATTAAAAAGCATTTGTAAGCTGAGAGAGAAACGAGAACAAGTATTGAGTTTCTGTCACATCTTGTAAGTCTTAAACTGATTAATCCTATGAGTTTGCGGTATTAACTGTGAAAGAGACACTGTAAGCTCTGGAGAAATTAGCAAAGTTAAATCTTAATGGGACAGAATAGACTGGCAGAGGGCCATAACAATAGTAACACACCAACAAATTCCTTCGATTGGCCAGAATGCATCTGTGTCAATTCCCTTTAAGGCAAGTCATTTCATTGGGCGGCCATCTTTAAAACGCCTCTCAGGCAGCATGCTCGGGCATTCTGTCTGAATGGGGAAACATCAAATTCTCCAAAATTGCATTGCCAAGCTTAAATTATATATTAGTAACCAACAGTAAGATTAAACAGGCAACTGTCTCTTTAGTTTCATTCTAAACCTTTGAATCACACAAAATCTGAAGATATTCGCACCTGGTCCAAACCCCTCCCCCGTGGAATAGTCAGTCTATATCGATCGACAATTGGCTCCTGTACTAGAAGGCGGGGCTTCATTCGCCTTGTTGACCGTTACACTTATCCCTATTCAAACCTATAGGAGTGGGCATGTCTTTGTATTTATAGTATTTGTCTGCGTTGAAGAAGTGCCGGAGGTTCAGAGAGAGCGAGAGAGAGCACTGCAGACGGCAGGTATCCATATTGTTGGTAGCCATCATATATTCCTGTCAGACACCAAAACACTCCAAAAACCTGCTCCTCCCCATCAAATGATTCAACCCAGGCTTATTCTGAAATGTACCTCTATTTACATTTCTGGAGAGTGCCAAATATGTCCCAGGAGCTACGTTTCTTTGCCGTTTTTGTTTTCGCAAATAACAACCAGAGCCACTGTGTACATATTTTGAGATCTCAAATTCTCTCTCGCGAGTGCCATTCGCGCCTGCGGTTCTCGCAAAACCCACCAGAGGCCACTGTCAACTGACTGTTTGACGTACTGACAGACTGACCGATCGACTGACCCACCCTTAACCCAAACAACTGTATTGATTGACCCGCCCACCCACTTCCCTAAACCCAACCAACAATTTTCAAAAGCAATCCAGAAAAAGAAAACCCTCGTCTAATTTTTTTCTGACGTTTTCAGATTTTACTACATTCACCCTGTTATTTACTTGTTTATTTTATTTTTTTGTCTTACCTGCTTCTGGAACTGTTCTTTATTGGACTCGAACACCCGTCATCAAAGTTCTGCCAATATACATGGCAAGCGAACGGGACAAACTGTAACAGAGGGAAAGCCATCCATATGGAGGTAAGCAGTCAGCTGGTAATGAACGAAAATGAACGATGTCATACCACCCCGTAGCGTTCATTTTAAAAATGAAATAGCAGCTATACATACCTCTGGCTACATAATTCGCGATCTCCAGAAATGTTTATAGGGCCTACGTTTTCAAAATGAGGCCTCTGTTGAAATGATTTTTTAATTAAATTAAATACGTGAACCATTCGGTACACTTGCATACCAAACTGTGACGAGATCCGAATGGTTTGGGTTTTTCATGAACCGTCCCATCCCTACTAATAATGTATTTTAAATTCGCAAAAATGTAGACATCGCCCTCTAGTAGATTGTCTAGCAACCAAACTTACACTGAGCAATATATTTACGTATTACAAAAATGTAGGCTGAGGCATGTATTTCCAATGAGCCTGGCTTGGCAAGTTTCCAGTAGTTCCAATAGTGTCTTCCATTCTGACACATGAGCATCAGTGAGGTCTGGAACCTGATGTTGGTCTGATGTTGATGTCTAGTTAACTGTGCAGTTCATCCAAAGGCCTTTAGTGGGGTTTAGGTTACTGGATAGCAGACTCTGTAAACTGTTTCTATAAATGGACCCCCTATAGATGTACTAGTTGTCTGTAAAGCCGTTTGCACATACCATTCATAATAGCCCTTTTACGATTGTTTGCTGGTCTGTATGAACATGTTCCCAGCTACAAGCCACGACACACTGCGGGATCTCAGTTAGGCATTAATTCCACAGTGTACAACAGGCAAGATTCATTATAAACAGATAAATGCAAGAAGACTTGTGTAGAGTTTTGCATTGGTGACATGTTCGCTGATAGTCAGCAACAGTGACAAGATAGTGAGTGAAAATCTCTAGCGTTGATTTTGGGAGACTGGAATCTTTCAGCTTCCTCAGAGATGAGTTCTTTTATTGCTGCTCAATGTCACTTGCTTTTTTGTCCCCCTCCTTATGTTCTGTGTAAGCCATTATTGAATAAAAAAAAATTGTGAATGTTTTGCACTGCACTCTTCAAACCCATGAAAGTAGCTCAAAGGTCACGTACTCTCAGCTTCCCATACTGTATATAGACTACTCACTCTGAATGGGCAGAATGATTGACAGCAAGAAAGCACCCTGAAACTCTCTGTACCCTTTCATAACTCACTTATAACTTGTTTTTTTATTTTGAAATTAATAATTGATGACAGTCACTGAATTATTTGAAAATAAAGCATCTTTTCCAATAATTCATCAAACTGGAGCCAATTGTACTGCTTATACTATGGGTTTCATGCCTAAAGACATTGTTTATTGTTGTATTTCAAGACATTTCTTAGTTTTTTGTCCTCAAACCAATCCTGTATATAAGACTAGTATCTTACACATCCCATCCAAAACCTTTTGTTTTGTTTTGTTTTGTTTTGTTTTGTTTTGTTTTGTGTTTGTTTTGTTTTGTTTTGTTTGTTTTGGTTTTTGACTGTTCTGTGCTATGAAATATGTAATTAATTTGGCATACTGATGTGGAACTGTAATGCTGTCAAGTACACTTTATCCATCAGCCAATCAGAATCAAACATTCAACAGCCATGTAGTATGAATTATATTATATTATATTATATTATATTATATTATATTATATTATATTATATTATATTATATTATATTATACTATATTATATTACTGTCCCGGTTCATTCCGCCGTGGTGACCTCTGAAGTAGGGACTAAGCCGAAGGAAAATTTAAGAATGAATTATATTGCTGTGAGGAATAGTTGATACTGATTGGTCAGTTGCGACATTTCAAGGTAAGTACTTTGAATCAACTTGATGTCAGTAAATGCGTTTAAATCCAAATATGTTGTGTGTCATGCCGCTGTTTTTTTATTGTATGGCGCCATCTTGTGACTGAACAATGCATAGGTAGTATATGCTCCTTTCAGTCATTTTTATTCAATTTAAGGATGAATGGACTGAATCATGGCTCAGAATAGGGTTTTGTGTCTATTTTTACGTTTTGTGGCAAGTAGTCATGTACAGCTTTTCGTTTTTGTCTGTTTGCACTATCTGTGACTAAATAAGGCACAAGTTAGTATATACTTACTGAGAACGTTTTGTGTCTAACTTTTATGTTTTGTGGCATGTAGCCATGTAAAACCAGGATAAAGAACATTTAAGATGGTTGTCTGTACAGAATAAAGCACTTCATCCAGTCAGGCTTTAATCTGCGATAACCATTGCCTGGATGTACTTTATCCTTTATTTTACTATTATATTATTATATATATATATATTATATTATATTATATATATATATATTATATTATATTATATATATTATTATTTGTTAGTTAGGTACAGGCCACACAGCAAAAATGTCGCTAGTTCGAGTCCCGTCTAGGTCAGTTGTCATTTCTACGTAGAGTTTGCATATTCTTCCTGTGTTCGCATAGATCTCTTCCGAGTGCTCCGGTTTCTCCCAATAACACGCATTATAAGTGAATTAAATAACTAATTTGTCCATAGTGTATGAGTGTGCGTGTGAATGAGTGTGTATGGGTGTTTCCCGGTACTGGGTTGTGGCTGGAATCGCATCTGCTGCATAAAACATGCTGGAATAGTTGGTGGTTCATTCCACTGTGGCAACCTCTGAAATAGAGACTAAGCCAAAGACAAATGAATGAATGAATGAATGAATATTAGTTACAAGCTCCAGACTTGGACTAAAATGGCTAAAAAAATTGTTCATGACAAATTTATTTAACTGTTGTTTCTATAAATATGTCTAAATGATATCCATATTTCATAGTCTTGTCTATTTACATGACCACAGATTTGTTTCTGCAGTGGCAACACACACTCAAACCTTCACGTCTGTCAGCCCAAACCCACTGAACGCTCAAGCAGCATATTAGACCAAACAATCACAATGGAGGCTGAGGCAACAGAAAAGGTCAATATTTACCATTCCAGCCATAGCGATACCGGGCTGGAGATTGGTATCGGCCAATAAGATTCACATTTTATGACGATCGGTACTCGCCAATCTGACCGATCTCATGAACCAATCATGTTTTGAATTAGATAAAATACCCTGTAAATCATGACAATGAGAGTAAATTAGCAATAGAACAGATTGTGAGAGGCACAGTGGTGTTCTAAGCTTTACATTTGTTAGGTTAGATGAAAAGCAGCGTAAAGATATCTCAAGTGCTCTCTCATCGAGCGATCGAGCTGCTGTGAGGCTGTCTGGAGCATAGGAGCTGCGGTCACAGATGTGCTAGTTGGTGAGCAAAATATTGGAATGGCCTTAAATGTATTTAGGCCCTTTTACATGTATAAAAACTGAAGGTTCTGTGTTTTTGACTATTTTTCTATTATTTTCTGTAAAGCTGCTTCTGACCATGACATGTCCACATTAAATGGTTATAAGAGACATGTTTCAGGGATTTTATGGAACATTCTTCATTTATTCTCTTAGGTATGGAGAGATCTTCTCTTTAGGTATACACTTAGATGGAAAATGTGTTTTCAGAATCAGAACTCTGTATCGGCTGATCCCCATTACAAGGAATCGGTACTCAGTATCGACTTCAAAAATCCTGATCGGAGCAGCCCTATTTAATACATTTTCAAAACAGAGCATGTTTGTAACAAAATTAAAGACAGTAAAATCACTGTGTAGTTCATAACCACCGGATCAGCACAGCTGCATGTTGTCAGTAAATGTTTAGTGTGTTTCAGAAAGGCTTGAATAAACCCTAAATAAACTTTCTTGGTATTTGTTACTGATAAGCTGTATTTCTGCTTTATCTGTGTCTGTCTCTATTACTGACTGCTGTTTATCTGAAGTAACGCATGAGAAGCAGACAGGCATGTGGGAAGAGTGGACGAGGATAACCAGCTTATTTGCATTTAAAGGCACAGGCTACAAAAACAGCTACTGTTCTCAGAGCCTCAAAACGGGCATATTCTGCATTGTATATTAAATCATCTGATGGGTATTTTGAGCTGAAAACAGACACGTTCATCTTGTAAGGTTGTAAAATAGGAGCCCATAAAAGGTCATTGTTAGCTAAAATCTGGTCCTGGTGATTCATAAAATGCAATTCAGTGGCTACCAGCTTTTCATCAAATCATTTTAGTGAATTCTACAAAAATTGCACTACATTTATAACGAGAGATACTATCATAACTAGCTAAAGGTCTTTACATAACATCTCAAACACACACAAGAAAATGAGTACACAAGAAAAGCTAAATACATTAATTAAAATAAATGGACAATTACAAATAATTATAAAAAAAAATGGGGCTTAATGGGGTGGGTTAGTGTAAGTTACTGGTTTAGGGGGGTCTAAGGGGTCAGCTTATGGCGTGGAGTGGTATGGTATGGTACAGTTCAGTATGCTTTTATGGCCATTTCCACTGTCAAAAGGTACCAAAAAGCGAACCGTACCATACCACTTTTCGGGTACCCTTTTAAAAGGGTACCTAGCATGACAAAAGGGTACCAAAAGGCAGAGTTAGACGTGCAGCTAAACGCTTCTGGTTTACAGAGAAATGTCACCAGCGCGTAAACAAGCAGGAGAATGAAAACAAAGGAAGCTCCATTTTTAAATACACCGCCGAGACATTACACCATAATAATATATACATAATAATGAGCCATGGTCGACTTGAGCTTAAACAAACCTTGTCGCCATCTTAATGAACAGCCACAAAGCCAAGAAAAAGCAGAATCTACCCTGGGCACCATAGTTGTTTACAAAGCCGTCTAAAGTGCAAGCGGTTGCGCTTTCTCACCATGCGTGAGCTATGCGTCTATATTTGAAATAACGAATTTCTTCAGCTGATGATGATAACATCCGTGTGATTATTGAAGTGCTTCTGATATCCTATCCTTTCAGAAACGGACAACACAAGATTAAAAATCAAAGGAGCAAATGATTCTGAAACCTAAACCATGAACAAACTGCCCTGTTTAACTATTATCATCACCTTTGGATTATTATGAACTCGGAAATGACGGAATTACTTTTAACAAGAGGTTTATGTGCTGGCGAAGATTAAAATACAAATGAGAGGTTTGCACTGGCTATATGTTGCGTGTTGTTTTGTACCCAAATAAAGACTAAATGTAGTGCTGTGTGTAGTTTTTCTGTAATTGGTAGCATATCGGAGACTGTAAGGGGCTGTATGTGTTCATACACGTTGCTTTTTTTAAATTTTATATAATTGCAGACGTTACAGTAGGTTATTTCGAAGTATTTATGTGTATATAGCTTCTGTTTTGTAAGAAGTGCTTCTCATATGATATGTGAACGACCTGTATAGCTTTACTTTGACATTTCCTCAAGCAAGAATGACGTCGACTGAAACTTGCTGTCGTAGATTACACCCACCATTGGTACACTTATGGCAGTGGAAGCGCAAACCTAAAAACCGACCCGTACCGTACTGTACTGTACCACTCAGTGCAAATGGGTAATTACAGTTGAGTGTTTGGAACAAATCTATCCTCAAAATACAAAAAGAAAGGTTGCTTTAACGTAAAATTGCTATAGGGATGAAACTACTATGAGAGTTAAAAAAATAATAAATTATTTACGTCACACTACCATTATATTTTTAGTACTTCAGATCTTCTCAGTTGTGCTATAGAAGCCATCACCGAATTTAGACGCTCACTCCACACCAGGATCTGCCTGTCAGTCAGTGCAACGAGAGCTGAATGTCAAAAACCAACGTAGCTAAATCTGTCATACTGAACTGACAATTAGTCACTAGGGTGGGACGAACGCTTCGTTACTCTTTCTGAGAAAACTCACGCTTAATCCCATGATTGCGAGGGGAGAGCTGAGCTTTTGGATGTGGACGCAGATGCCGGACCCTTGTGCCGGGCAGGAAGTGGCCCCACGATGCTCCATCTCAGTGCAGCCAGCAGCTCCTAAACTCCCCCAGGAGGCTCTGCTTCAGATCTCCAGCTCTATCCATCCATCCCTCGCCTCCACCCCTCGCTCGCTCTCTATGAAGCTGTCAGTCGCTCTAAGATGCTTTAGAGGATCCCCTGCGATAATTCCCCATTCACAAAAGCTGCCTGCGGACAATAGGCCTCTTTATACCACTGTGGTGTGTGTGTGTGTGTGTGTGTGTGTGTGTGTGTGTGTGTGTGTGTGTGTGTGTGTGTGTGTGTGTGTGTGTGTGTGAGAGTAGATTTTATTTAGCTCGCAGTCAAGCGTTTGATGATGTGTCTGGATGTGCGGGTACACATACAGAGGGGAATAACGCCTTAGTCATTTTTTCAAATAGTTTTTTATTATTATTATATGAATAATTTGTCACTCGTTGTCATGGATTGCAAGATGTTACAGGCCATAATAATATAATGGGTTATTATATTTATATATATTATTATATTTATATTATACTTATTATAAGGTTTTTTTTAGCAAAGTGTCTTACACTGCTGAAAATTTTTATTTTGTGTTAGTGTTTTTTTTCTTGCATATAGACCATTTTGAGGGATGTAAGCAATAACAATGCTCCTAATGTATTTCCTGTTTTAGATCTTTTATTTCCAAAGCTTCTGAGAATTCAGAAAGTTCCACATGTTGATACTTTTTTTTAATGACAGCTGTTTTAACATTAGTTATGACTGAATCGCCTTTTGTTACAGCTCTGAAAAAGTTTTAAGACGAGCAGGAACTGTTCATGGACCAAAGGTCTATATTATGTTATCGATATATGGTTTACTGTTTTGTTAATATTTAATTTATATTATTTATAAAAGCAAGCAACATGGTGGCTCAATGGTTAGCACTGTTGCCTCACAGCAAGAAGATCACTGGTTTGAGTCCTGGATGGGCCAGTTGGCACTTCTGTGTGGAGTTTGCATGTTCTCCCAATGTTCGCCTGGGTTTCCTCCAGGTGCTCCGGTTTCCCCCACAGTTCAAAGACATGCACTATAGGGGAATTGAATAAACTAAATTGGCCATAGTGTACCAGTGTGTGTGTGTGAATGAGTGTGTATGGGTGTTTGCAAGTACTGGGTTACAGCTGAAAGGGCATTCGCTTTGTAAAACAATCCTAAAAGTCATTTTCTGCATTCTGCAACAATAAATTGTTTAAAAAATGTTACAAAAGTTACTAACTTATATTTAAAAAAAAATGTTTAAATGTTTTTTTACTCTGTAAAAAAACCTAAATTGTCGCAATTAAAAAAATAAAACAGAACGTCCAACTGATCAAACAGTATGTTGTATAAGTCTTTCAGTGGTTATTTGATTAGTATCACGACACTTAGCATTTATGCTAGCAGTGGATTTTCTGGCTAAACATTTAACGTGGTTAATCCTGTTAGTGTCAAACTCTGTTATTTTGCTGAAAATATGGAACAGGTTTTCCAATAACAGAGTTGATAATGTTACAGAATAATCTGGTTTTTTTTAAATTATTAGTAGTAGTAGTAGTAGTATTACTGAGTTTGGCAATCACTGAATTATTAAAATCGAATGGGTTTCTAATCAGATACCAGAAAAAAACTTTTTTTTCCCCGATAACTTTTTTAAAACCCACATGAAAAAATAAGTATTTTTTTATGTAGTGTTTTTGAGCTACACTGTATTAAAGTGTATTATACTATGTATATTATAGTATATATATATACAACTCTTGAGTTAAAGGTACTGTGAAGTGCTTTGAAATGGCCATTTTTTTATTCGATGTTTGACATAATCTCAACGAAAAAAAATAAAGCCAGGGTGGGACATAGAGTAACCCCTCCGCTTTAACCAAAAAAGCCAATAGTGTTTTGTTTTTATCACAACTTGTCAGGATTGCCTTCTGAAGCGCAAGTGATTTATTAAATGAAGAAAAGATTCACGCAGCTTCTCCTTCCTCAGCAAATTCCGTTTTTACTGTTGATATTTGGCACCAGTTAATCAGGAAGATTTTGTTTGCTTAGACTCATTTGATGGAAACACTGCTTTATTTGCACGTCTTTTATGCAATAATCCAGTAATGCACATAAAGTTAATTTGCATTTTTGGTTGGAAACATTTGATGATAATACAGTCTCTTACTGCACTGACCATAAGGCAAAGGAACACCAACTTGCACAAAATTCTAGGCTTAGTTTTGTTGAATAAAATCAGCTAACAATGTAAATGAAATATGACAAGATGCTTCGGTACCAGAAACCTGTATGAATGTAGGCTAAGTAACCTTATAAGGGTGTCTGATAACATAACAGTGCCTGCGCCTCAATGTTCATTCTGTCCACCCTAAATTATTGAATATTACAAATGTTATATACCATTTAGATCAGAAAGGTGGATATGCACATTGAGACATCAACGATTCTAATGACGCATTCCTTCCAATAGAAGGGACAACAATAGTGAAGGCGACATCTAATGTAAATATCTATGATATTATAGTTGTTGTTACCATGTTCTTTACCATAATATGGTTAAAAAAAACACTATAATATTTACTATAAACTAGTATAAACTACTATAGTGTTTTGTTTTGGTTTTTCATGTGGAAAAACATTTATATCTATTATAGAATAGAATCATTCACATGCAGCACAAAAGAGATACTCAAGAACACTGGAACAGAGAAAGCGGCGAAAGGGGAAGAGGGGTCGTTTGTACTCTCGGACTGAAGTACATGGCACTTGGTGACCCATCATTCAAAGCTCTGACAGCACAGATCCGCCCCTTCAGGAAGGTGGATGGAGACGTCCACAAGAGCTGTCACTCCAGATGACACACATTCTTATAAACAAGTGAGCACACACATATTCAGTGTGCCCCCGCTGCACTACTGAACCCTAGTGAAGAAGCTGTTGGCCTTAATATTCATGTAATGTCGGGATGTGTTTTCTGCTGGGCGAAAGGTGACAGGCGTGGAGGCAGCGGCTGCGGTAGTCTATCTCTCTCTCTCTCACGCACACGTCCTCATCACGCTGACACCTCAAAAGCTTCAAGTCACAGCTGGAGCGAGACACTGTGACCTCTAAACACATGAAATCATAAGTCTTTAGCACACTCGCAATATGCTGCAAACCACCTCCTGCAAGCTTGTCTTGATGCTTAAAGGAGCAGTTCAGCCAAAAATGAAAATTCTGTCATAATTGTTTGGCATTTGTGTCATTCCAGACCTGTATGGGTTTCTTTGAACTGTGGAACAATTGATGAGATGTTTGTCAAAATGTGTAAGCTGTTCTTTTATGTTTATTTTAAGTAAGTGATGATTTAAAGCTCTGAAAAGAGTGAAACACTCACATAAAGCATCACAAAGTGTTGTGGGAAAAACAATATTGTACCACAAAGAATATTACAAACATTTCTGAACATTACAGCATCACTTGTCTCGCACTCTAAACTCTTCTTAGTTCTCAAACTATACGTTTTTTTTGTTCCATTACTTTGTCAGCAAGGCTTTCCAGAGATTTTCATTCAGGTTTGGAACAGGACTCTGGCCTAGCCATTTCATTATTTTAATGTTTTCAGCTTCAAGGAACTAATTACCTATTATACTGTTTGACAAGGCTCATTGAAGGAGCTTGCATTCACTCTGCCATGTATACTACCTGACAAAAGTCTTGCCATCGATCCCAGTTGTAAAAGCGACAAATAATAACTCGACTTCTAGTTGATCATTTGGAAAAGTGGCAAAAGGTAGATTTTTCAGATGAATCATCTATTGAACTGCATCCCAATCATTACAAATACTGCAGATGACCTATTGAAACCCGCATGAACCCAAGATTCTCAGAGAAATCAGTCAAGTTGGTGAAGGAAAAATCATGGTTTGGGGTTACATACAGAAGGGGGTGTGCAAGAGATCAACAACAGCTTGAGGTATCAAGACATTTGTGCTGCCCATTACATTACAAACCACAGGAGAGGGCAAATTCATCAGCATGATATCGCTCCTCATACTTCAGCCTCCACATCAAAGTTCCTGAAACCAAAGAAGGTCAAGGTGCTTCAGGATCGGCCAGCCCAATCACCAGACATGAACATTATGAGCATGTCTGGGGTAAGATAAAGAAGGAGGCATTGTAGATGAATTCAAAGAATCTTGATGAACTCTGGGAGTCCTGCAAGAACGCTTTCTTTGCCATTCCAGATGACTTTATTAATAAGTTATTGAGTCATTGCAGAGATGTATGGATGCAGTCCTCCAAGCTCATGGGAGTCATACACATTATTAAATCTTTTCCACTGCACCATGACTTTATATTTCATGCTGTACATTATTTTTGTTAAATGACAAGACTTTTGTCTAAGCAAAGTCAGACCTTACTGTCCTAATAAATAATTAAAAATCAAGGTATGATCATATTTTAATTTGGTAAAAATAAGCTTAATCTGGAGGCCTTTTCCTTTTATATAAGCCATTTCTGATACCAAACAATCAACTAGAAGTCAAGTCATTATTTGTTGTTCCTGAAACTTGGATAGGCAACAAGACTTTTGTCAGGTAGTGTAGCTTTATAAGAGACTCATCTGCCAGACCATGACTCTTTCTCCTGCACATTACTGACTTCTTTATACACTTTATACACGTTCAGTCTTTGACAATGAGCATGATGTTTCCCATCAGATTTACTTCAGATTTAAGAAATTTGGACCAGTGTTGAACATCTAGCCTTTGGAAGGTACTGAATTAGTTCAGTGACATTGAAAAGATACAGTATTTAAGAAATCAAAGTTTTTGAATCTGCAGAATGACCAGCTTTTTTTCAGTGACTGAAACAATCGGAAAGCTTATCTGTTTGGCCTTCATCTGGACAACCTGTTTTTAAAGAGATCCAGTTACTTTAAAACAGCTCACCTTAACTGAAAGTTAGGTTACCAGTTCAATATAGTTGGGTTTGAGTCAGCTTCAAATGAGCAGGTCAGCTCTAAATGGATGAAACTTGAGCTCCAAGAGGTCTGTACAAATGTCCTGGGTTTTTTTTTATCGATTTATTGAATGCCTTGAACATGACACATAGTCCAGCCTATTGTGTTTTATGTCTACACCTACCCTAACCCCAAACCTACCCTTTAAAGTAATGAAAAAACAGTAATTATGGTTGTACAGCATCACAAAATTGTCACTGTTACCAACCTTTCTGGTCTTAACCCAACCTACCTATTGTGGAGGTTCCTACCACTTGGAGGTCACACTAATGATTGTACCTCCCATGTACACTCAACAGCTGGAAAATACCCCTAAGAGTTTGTGCAGCAATTAAATTTCTGCATCTGTAAGTTTCAAAATAAAATACAATTTAATTAAGGTAATGTTTGTATACAGTGCTCAGCATAATTGAGTACACCCCATTTTGAAAATAAACATTTATATCCATTTCTCAGTGAATATAGGCAATGTATTTTGGTGCTTTTAAACAAAACAGATTTAATAAACACACACACACACACACACACACACCACACACACACACACACACACACACACACACACACACACACACATATATATATATATATATATATATATATATATATATATATATATATATATATATAGTAATTTTATAAATATAAGTAATATTTTAGTCACCTGACATATTTAGAAATTGAAAGATAATACAATTAATTTCAAGCAAAATATTGCAAAAAAATTACAACCTACAAAATTTCAACTAAATCTTTACAATTTTTGCTTCTCTTGATTTTACTTCTTTTATAAAATTTGTATTTAGTATTTTCCTATAACATAAATTTGGCTGTACTAGCTTTTGGAATATTATCATAAGTTTTTTTTTTTTTTTTTTTTTTTTTTTGTTGTTGTTGTTGTTTTTTTGATAAGCTCCAGATTTGGCTTCAGTACTGACCAATCTAATGTATATGCACAAATATAATATTGTAAAGCTTCCTATTAAAAATATGAATTTGAAAAATAGATTTGTGAGGGATGTACTTACAGTATATATGCTGAGCACTTTACATGACGGAAATCAAAATACTTTGTTTCACTACTAATAGACAGCTTGCTGAGTGTTAAAAATCTATAACATGGTTGAATTTAGAAGTTTAACATTTAATCCATCAAAACACAAACAACACTGAATCTCTTCCAGTGCACTGAGTGCTCCAATTCACTCACTCCTTTTCATTCATTGCTTCAAGTGGACTGTAGGGAAGAGTGAATGAGGGTATAGGGAGCGATTTTGCATCTGTAAACGTCTACTGGCTCTTGTAATGTAATAAAATTGTCAATCACCATTGCAAATAACAATGGCAAACTATGGGTAAAGTAACACAGTATTTAGTAGGTTTAATGTGTAAAAAAAAAAGAACAGCTTTTAATCTACATGAGTGTGAGTAAATGAGTAATTTTGGGTTAAACTATCCTTTTAAAGGAAATCCATGTGGCATTGCGCATCTGAACCCTTTCCAACAAATGAGCAGCTAGACTGCATTTGGTTTTATATCAGACTCCTGACTAATGAGAACAAATGGACACACAGCTCTGCTCTCTCTAGTCCTCCAGCTTGGCCATCTGTCCCAATCAGAGAGCGATTGGGCCGGGACTAGAGAGCAGCACTGATGGCAGCTGGTAAACTGCACCAGGTACGCAGGGACTGTGGTGGGGCTCACGGTTTTAAAGGGCAGCTATTGATTTTTGAGCTCATCTGGTGTGTGATGGACATCTGCACATTAGAGTGGCGCTCTGGGCCTGCATGAGCTGCACTGCCAGAAACCATGAGACAGGAAAACAGGATTACAGATCCTCTTTAGATTGAGCTTTCAGTGCACTGACACATTGTAGACAGCATTGCTTTTTCAAATTTATGGGCCATGAATTGTGTCTAGAAAAAATACAATAAATGTTGTTTGCAGAGTTTTTACATTTATTGATGTTGTTTTCTGGTATTTAGATTGTCATGTGAAAGTTTAGGGTCAAAAAGATAATTTTTTTCAAAGAAAAAAATCTTTCAAAGAAAAAAATCTTATGGGTGAAAACAATAATTTATCAGCCATATTTAATATAACCTTTTCCCAATTTTAATATAATGTATTCCTGGCCATTCATTACAGCATTACTACAAAGCTACAGAGTTACCATTATTAGTAACAAGTAATAAAACAAATTACTGTAATCACTATTTTTGTTTTAGTCTTGAAAAGATATATAAATATTATTCACATCTTTCTTAAATTTTCATGAAAAAAGTTTGTTTATTAAACTTTTTAGACCATTTTAGACCTATTTTTGGCCTGTTGTCATCTGTGCAATAGATATTAAACATTCTGAACCATCTGTTATGTTTTACTGCAATATAAATCAAAATATTTACAATGAAATGTTAAATTTGATAGGTGTCTTGTTTCACAGAAACATTAATATAGTACAGAATAGTGTACAATTCAATTTATTGATATTTTTGATATTTTATTAATGATTTTTCTTTTATGAAGTAACTCAGTCACTTTGCCTGATAATTATACTCAAAATTATAGGTACAAAATCTCTCACTGGGTCAGTACCTTTTGAAAAGATTCATTTTTGTTCCCAACAGGTCATTAAAGGTGCATATTAATACCTAAAAAGTACAAATGTGTACCTCACAGTAACTTAAATGCACAAAAGTAAACATTAAGGGTGCTTTCACAATAGCACTTTTGGTCCGCACCCGGGTTCGTTTGACATCAAAGTACAGTACATTTAGCTTGTGTGAACGTGTCTTCTAAACTGGTGCGCACCCATGAACTTTACCCGAGTCCAGCTGAAAGAGGTGGTCTGGGGTCGGGTTCACTTCTAGTATGAATGCAAATGTACCAAATAACAGAAGTCAACCACTAAACTATACAAAAAACAATCGTTATTATAATGTTCATTCTTGTGATATAATTCATCTAATGTTCACAGCTTCTGCAGACATTGTGCTATGTTCTGAATGTTTATAATATTTTTTGCAGCAGACAGACACGAGTGGCTCTCTGTATGTTACCAAAACCAAAAGATTCACTAAAAGCAGAACGACTGCGATGTGTGTACATCTTTTCATTTTGGTGCTTTGTTTTGTGTCCATCACCTAGCAACAGCTGTACACACAACAGCAGCTTGATGACGCAAGCATACCGGGGTTCAGAAGGAAAAAAGACGGTGTGAACACAAACCAACTGAGAAGGTGGCAAGGAGGGACAATCAAACTTGGGTACGGTCCAGGCAATTGAACCAAGTGTGAAAGCACCCTAAAGGTACACAAGTGTAACCTAAAGGTACTGATATCCACATGTACGGTACAAGAGTGTACCATTTGAAAAGGTACCACCAAAGTGACAGATTTTAAACCTTTATTTCTGAGATTTATAATGATGTAACTCAGTTATTAACTCAGTTCCTGAAGAACTGAACTGCTAAACTGGAGATTAAAAGTGAAATCAAGGCCATTATCACTTCTTTTTTTCTTTTTTTTCTGGGTTGTAAGCAAAGTCCTGCAAACTCTTTCTTTTTAAGACATTTGGACCAGAAGATGGAGCTGGTACACTGTATGAGGCTGAGAGTCTGCTGTTTGTCCAATCATGTTTTGTTCTTCCGTCAAATAAAAATATCAGGCTCCCTCAAATCGATGGCTCCACAGGAAATATGCATTTAACTAATGCTCCGCTGTTATTATTATATCACAAAACCTCTGTCAACATTTTAAATAAAAGTCATTAGATTAAAGATTATGTCTTATGATTATGACTTATTTCCTCCATCTCACTGGTGGTTGATGTGTGCGCGCGGCGTGTGATGAAAGAAAATGACAATGAACCTCAAGGCTCATATGACTTTTTGTATAACAATGTTGTTGTTTACATATGATATTGCATTCATTTGCATATATGTTTTATAAGCTGTAAAATGAAAACTCCGCACCAAACTGAGGCTATCATTATACAAAAATCAAGAACATCTTTGGATTTGTTTGATTCATAGATTATGTAGGCTATTTTAAAAACTGATATTACATAAGAACTATTATTAACTGTAATTTTCCAAATAGAAAAAAGGTTGGTTTTTTGGTTGTACATTAAATTATCAATAGCCTGTTTGTTAAGTTTATGACGCGGCTCCATGCAGCACAGAGGCCATCAGCATCCGCGCTGGTTTATCAATTCACCTATGTCAAACTGCGACCAGAAATATCCTTCTTACATTTTGCTTCTTTGGCAAAATACATCTGTACACATGTGTGTTTGCACGTGTTACTGTCCTGAGAGTTAACAACTATTTGTTGAACATTTAAGGGGCGATCACAAAGAGTATGCAATTCCATTCCAAAAACGCAAGGCTCTTTTGTATGTCACTAGGAAACGACTGAATTAGCTGACCCACATTCTGAGTGAGTCGTATTGCTGTCAATATTATAATTGTAGTTTTTAATAACATTGTAATATTCAAGATCTGTAAAGTAATATAGCTGTGGATAACTTGAAACAGCGACCACAAGTCTTTCCTCATTAAAAGTTCGCTATAGTCCCCTTGACAACACAAACCCTGCTGTCACCTCAACAGAAACCCTGCAGTGCTTTCATTTGATTGAAGAACGAAAAGACAGCACGCATTGCAAAATGTGAGGCGCCCAGGGCGCACAAGCAGCGCGAAAAACGCTCGCAGCCGTTAGTTAACCATTCAAAAAATGCCCCTCTCAACGCAAAAAGCACGTTCGCTGTGATCGGCCCCTTATGCAGCCAAACTTTACAAATATTTAAAATAATATTTCTAATTGTTTAACTGATACCAATAATCGGTTGCCAACACACCATTAACGGTTAATCGATTACTTTGAGCATCCCTAATTAAACAGCATCCACAGGTTCTACTTTTTTTTTCCCCTCACGGCCGCACGGCGGAGATCGGGTACGGTGCCGGAATACTTTAAGCTCTGGCCTCTGCGTTTGAAGTGGCGGTCCTTCTCTGATGTATGACAGTATTCCTAATCATGGACGCCCCTCTTACTGTTAGTTTGCTAGGAGGGAAGGATGTGCAAGAAACATACTGCCCCGTCCTACTCGATATTCCATTTCAGTTAGAAGTGCATTAACGTACTGAAATAAAGGTCTCAGCAATTTCTGGTTCATGTGGACTTTAAAATTTGAATAAAATTGTCAAAAAAAGTTCACTCCCATAAATGTTCAAATGCACTGTGGTGCTAGAGCCCCCCTCAAAGGGTTATGAACCAATTAAACTCTAGTTAGCATCGTGAACTCTGGACACATCTGAGGAAAAATCCAATTAAAGCAAAAGAAAAAGCAACATAAAATCAGAACGGCAAAAGAGACATCCAAAGAGCACATATTAACACTGTTTCCATTGGTGATACCATTTCAGCCCATCTCCAAATATTCATGTATGATGTCACTGCTTTTGGGTGGAGCCTCAACTCAACTCAATTTATTTCTAGAGAATTTTCAACCAACCACAATGGGTACCAAAGTGCTGTACATAAAAAACACATAAAACATGCAAACATACAAGGAACAAAAATACATAAACTTACAACACATGATTAAAAACTAAAGAAAATAAGTGTTTTCAGTGACCTCTGAAGTGACTCCAAAGTAGGAGATGTTCTTAAGGAGAGTGGAAGATCATTCCAAATTCTTGGAGCTGCTACTGAAAAAGCTCTATCACCTCGAAATTTCAAGCGTGATCGCGGAACTTGCAAATAGAATCGATCCTTAGAGCGAAGAGATATCACGGGTTGGTGTATATTAATTAGCTTAGAAATATACTCAGGGGCCAGGCCATGGAGTACGGTGCACGGAAAGTGCAAAACAACAAAGCGTGAAATACTTTTACGAAGCTCGAGGCAAATATATAAATATATATATATATATATATATATATATATATATATATATATATATATATATATATATATATATATATATATATATAAACAAAATTAATGTAAAGAAAGAATTATAATTTACATGTCATCAACAGGATTCAAACACAAGTCAAAAAGTTCAGAACGAGTATCAATCGACCTATATAACTGAGCTTTTCAGGACTACACATTGAGGTCGGTTTTGATATTTTTATCAGTCAACATTTGTTGCGCATTGGTTGTGGACTCGTGTTAACTTGTTTTCTTGTACTCGCATTTACATGTTTCTACACACTCTCACGCTGACATTTTCTCAGAATAGCTCTAAATCACAAAACAATGTTTTATCGCTGTTGGCCAAACAATGATTTTTATAGTTGTAGACTCATGTTAACCTGTGTCTACAAAAGTTACACACGAGCTGATATTTTCCAGTGTGTCGTACATTCCGTGTCACTTCTGGTGTGTGGTACATTCCCTTTCCGTAAAGAATTTATCATTGTAAATTTGTTTCGGGACAGGTAAAAGTTTTTTGTGTCTTGTAAATTTTTTCTAAAATGTTAATTTGTTTCGTCCTTGGTAAAATCATTTTTTCCTATATAATTGTGTCTTATGGTAGGTAAAAATGTTTTCCAAAATGTAAATTTGTCTCGAGCTTCACACTTCACACAGTGTTTCACACTGTAATGAAGGGATTTTTCAAGAGTTCACACTTAGCTGATGATTGATTATAAAGCTTGTTTGGCATGCTGTCCTGGGAGAGAGCCTCGAACCCGGGGCTCCCTCCCATTGCAAGGCAAGAGGGGAGTTTGAGTTCAGGTAGAACTCGAGAACTCCCCTGCTGTAAAAGCTAATGAATATAGAGATTGCTCTTAAGAGATAGCTACTTGCTAAGTGCATGTCTATGGTGCTAATTTGGATTATACAATTAACTTAAGTTGCATGTTTTTTGGACGGTGGGAGGAAACCGGGGGAAACCCACACCAGCATGGGGAGAACGTGCAAACTCAGCACAGAAACGTCTGCTGGTTTTGTTAATGACCAGAACTAAAGACGTTCTTGCTGTGAGGCAACAGTGCTAACCACTGGGCCACCACGCCACCCATCTAGAAATAGAGGAGTAGGGGTGGAAGGGCGGATTCTTCAAAACGAAGATGCCTGTGGTACGAAACCTAGGGCTCTTATAGTGGCCTAAAAATTGTCTGATTGGTGAATAATCAATTGGATAGTACAGGGCAGCTGCAAGCAATGATAAGCACATGATCCTCTCGAAATTGGTTTATGAATAAACTCCACAAAAACATACTTTGTAATGAATATTAAACTGAATTGGCAGCCAGTGTAGGAAAACCAGAACAGGCCTCGTCCCATTTCTCCTGATTCCCAGGTCTGTATTTCATTAATCAAATCTTGGACAGTACCAACCCCATTCTTACCATCAAAATGAAAGTATTCTTATTCATAAAATCACATTAAGAGCTGGATAATTCAACAAAAAAATTATTTACTCACTTTACAATTATTCCAAACATGTTTGAGGATTTTTTCTTCTGTTTAACACACACACACACACACACACACACACACACACACACACACACACACACACACACACACACACACACACACACTAAAAATATATACTGGAGAATGTTGGAAACCAGTTGCTATTCCTACTTTGGATGTCAATGGTTTCCAACATTGCATGTCACAGCTACTGGTTTCCAACATTATTCAAATAAAAAAATTATGTTCAGCGAAAAAAAATTAAAAAAGAACCTCATAAGCTTTGGAACCACTCCAGGGTGAGTAAATGATTTATTCGTAAAACAAGTTTCCGTCTCACACAAAGAAATTACTGCATGCTAAAAAAAAGCCTGCAATACATCACTGTATCAAAGCTCTAAAAATATCCCATCCCAACATTCACAACCAAACTATAGGTACAAAGCAACCTCCCACACACATAACGTCTATGACTGTGCGTGTGTGTGTGAATGTGCCTTTGAGCTGCTGTCTTCAGAAATAGATGAGATGCCTCGGATAGGCTCTGAATATATAGCGCTTTATTACAATGTGATCTCTGAAGATGGCAAACACTTCACACTCATTACGTCATTTCAGTCTCTCACAGTTTCCTAAATAATAACTGTGACTGTCAGCTGGAGAGCTGTCACAACTTTATCCTCACCACTTACTATCAGAGAGTCACATCTGGTCACTGGAATAAGACAACTCAACAACCTTAGCATTAGATAAATAAAATGTCTATCAAAATAAGAATGGATGGTGATAGTTAAAATCATTTTACGGAAATCTGTTGAATTGGTATTTTAAATGTTTAAAGTATAAATTAATAGTTAATTTCTCTCATCCTAATGTTTCTGTGTGTGTTTTTGTGTGCGTGTAAGCGTCTGTTTTGCACATCCCTTTCAAAGCTGTGCATTTTTTTCAGCACCGTGGTGTTATTGTAATATTGCTTTTTTTTACATCTTGCATGTACACTTGAATTCAAAATTATTCGCCCTCCTGTAATTTTTTTTTCAAATATTTCCCAAATTATGCTTCACGAATTCACACTCACAGAATAGAATGACTGAATAGAATATGCATAATTGGCGTGCTGTCCAGGGAGAGGGCTCTGAGCTCGGAATAACTCGTGTTTTTCCCCTTATCAGGATAGAGAGAGATAGGGTTTGAGTGCAGTGTCTAGGCCTGCTCCAGAATGCCCCCCCTTAGATTTAAGTAGGTATTGGGTTTAATAATGTGGAGTTGGCGTGGTGGAGGGATGCTGAAATCAAGAGAAAACAGAGGTATGACATGTTTGACTATTTATAGGGGTTTGGTCTTGAGCTGATTGGATATTAGATTGTCTGTGATGAGTTAGCCTCGTGCTCCTCCCGAAATTTGTTCATGAAAGATCACTTAACAGAGCAAGGAATTTTTCACAAAACTTCCTATAATATTTTCAAATACCTTTTCATGGTAAATATAAAATAAATCAGTTATTAAAAACTAATTATTAAAACAAACAGAAATTGGGGAAAAATATATACAAATAATTCTGAATTCAATTCAACCTTGCAAAAGTATCCCAGCAGACACACAGCGTGTTTTATATTAAGATGTTAATATTAGGTTACATTAAATACTGACATTTATTCATTAGGTATAACAACAAAAATGTAACATCTGATAGATATCATATTATTGGTAACGTTCACACAACATCATGCTGTGACATATTAGACAATATTTGTTTGATTTTAGATTGGACATTGACGTTGGCCTGATTACCTGCTTTCTGGAACCGTTCTTCACTAGAATCAAACCCTGTCATCATGGTCAACTCCTCTCTGCATCTCAAGTCTGCCAACGTACAAGGCAAGCTAACAAGACACACTGGTAACAGCAGGAAAGCAGTCCATACAGAGGTAAGCGGTCAGCTGGTAAGCGCGAAAAGGAATGACATTATATCGCCTCGTATCGTTCGTTTAAAAAAATTAAATGCAGGCATACGTACCTCTGGCTACATAATTTGCGGTCTCCAGAAACGTATATAGGGCTTCATTTTCAGAATGAGCCTCTGTTGTATAGTTCACCCAAAAATTTTAATTCTGTCATCCTTTACTCATCTCTTGTTCCAAACCCAACCCAGGCTCATTCCGAGAACGTAGTCCCGGGGACGTTTCTGGAGACCGCGAAATACGTCCCGGGAGGTACGTATTTGTGCAGTTTTTGTTTTCGCGAGTCCGCGAGAGGCCGCTGTGCGCGCTTTTTCCCGCGCCGTTCTCGCGTAAACCCGCTAGAGGCCGCTGTCGAACGACCTTCCGCCTGTCAGCCTGTCTTCATGACGGAATGATTGACCGTGAGACCGGCCAATCGGCTGACCCACCCTCCTCCGTCCCTAAACCCAACCAACGACGGTTCACAAAAGCCGTCCAGAAAAAGAAAAGCCCTCGTCCGATTTTTACCACGTTTTCGGATTTTGACCACATTCTCACCCTGTGACGAACTTGTTCGCTTCATTTTTTGGATTTTGTTTTTGTTTTCTTACCTGATTTCTGGAACCGCTCTTCCCCGGACTCGAACCCGGTCGTCGTGGTCAGCCCCTCTCTGCGCCTCGAGTCCGCCAGAGTACACGAAGAGCTAACCGGACAAACTGGCTGCAGCGGGAAAGCCCTCCACACGGAGGCGAGCGGCCGGCTGGCCGGCTGGCCGGCAAGCGCCGAAGGGAACGGCGTCACACCGCCTCGCAGCGTTCGCTTAAAAAAATGAAATGCAGCCGTACGTACCCCCGGCTACGTATTTCGCGGTCTTCAGAAACGTCCCCGGGACTACGTTCTCAGAATGAGCCTGGGTTGTCCAAACCTGTTAGAGTTTTGTTGTTGTTGTTGTTGTTGTTGTTGTTGTTAACACAATAGAAGGTATTTTTGAAGAATTTTGGAAACCAATAATGACATCCATGAAAACAAATACTATGGAAGACTGGTTACAGGTTTCCAGCATTCTTCAAAATATATTCTTTAATGTTCAACAGATCAAAGTAGCTCAAACAGGTTTGGAACAGATGAAGGCTGAGTAAATGATGGCAGAGTTATCCATTTAACATGTCTGAATAATGTCCTTAATTTATTTGTGTGCTCTCTTAACTAACCAGGCAAAGCCACTAGTCCAATGATGTACTTTCAAAACATTTCAAACATATTTTTTCAAACTTTATGATCAAAAGCTGTTTTTAAATTTAACACAAAAATTGAAGATATGAGAATAAATAACACAATAGAAAATAACATGTTGTATAACACCTCAACACTTTGTCAAAAGTGTCCATTATAGAACCATATTTTTACATTTTTGTTGTGACAGTTGTTAAAATAAGAAAAGTCATAGCATCCAAGACATTTGGAGGTCTTTGGTCTTGAATGTTTTGACAAAAAGCACTTTAATTGATTCTTAACCAACCAAGGGTGAAAGAAAAAAGGTTAATTTGACGTTAATTTCCTCAACATCCAAAATATGAATGACATTTCTGATTTATACAACATTAAAGTCATGAAATTTAACATTATTTCATCATCACAAGTAAATGATGACAGACTGTTCATTTCTGCAGGAATTATCCATAAATTAAATGGAGGGATGTAGAAAGGAAGGGAACTGTTGATCAGAAAATTTACTACCATGGCTTTACATTGGTGGCAAACGGAGACCTACTTCTGCATGTACATGTGGCTGTGTGTGTAACACTGGATTGTCAGAGCCGTAATGAGTCCTATGGGAATGACCAGCTGTCTTCCAGCCAGGAAATCCACTTTACACCAGTTACTTTCCTCTTCCTTAACTCCTCTCTTCCCTTGCCCAACTCCCTGTCTTTCGTTTTTCTCTCTTTTTCACATCTCTCTGAGCTGTGCCAATGGGTCAGCCTTCTTAAAGAGCAGCTTCCCAACACCTGCTCAATACCCGCGAAACACACAATCACAAAACTACACACATTCACTGGGAACTCCACAACCAAACACAACCACTTCTGAAGAAGGTTTTAGTTTATTGGTCTGCAGTTTCTTTAGTTTTATTTAATCAAATGTACAGTGTCTGCTGTTTCACCCAGATTCTGTGGCTGTAAGTGATTGTTAAAGGGATGGTTCACCCAAAACTGAAAATTCTGTTGTCTTTTACTTGTTTAAACTGTTTGAGTTTCTTTCTTCTGAACACAAAATAAGGCATGGAAGAATTTTGAAATTAATATTAGGTTGGATTTAGGTTACAGATTTACAAGGACAATTCAGAGTCAAGTTCAGTAAACAGGCAGATGGTCAAAAGGCACGCAGCATACAGGAATAAACAAACAAAGCAAAGCAAAGATCAGTACACAGCAAGACTAGGCAAGGGAAACGCTTCGCAATGTTCACTATACACTTCAACAAGACTAAGCAACTTCTGTGTGTTTGTGTGCTGTAAAAATAGGGCAGTAATCAGTCCATGAGCAGCTTCAGCTGTGTGAGTCTAATCAATGGGAACTTGGAGCAGGTGTGTGTATATGTTGCATGACTGGGGCTTGTAGTCTATATACCAGCAGATTTGTAGTTCTGTGTGATCAGTGAATTTACCAGCGATCTATAAGAATTAGATCGCTGGTGATTGTGACCTCAAATATTGACATTTGTTCATCAGGTATGGCAACCAAAATCCAAAGTCTGATAGACGTCATAGTGGTAACGTTCACACAACGTCAAGCTGTTACTGCATTAGACATTTATATTTTGTTGCTTTTAGGTTGCATTACATCATATTAGGAAAGTAACCAAAATGCAATGTCTGACCGTAGTTGTGATGTTCAACCCGATTTTCATTTCCAATCAAAATGCAACATCCCACGATGTTGGGGTACAACGTCAATCAGACGTCATGTTGACATCCTGTGCCTGCTGGGATAGTATTTGTTTTTTCTACTATGGATGCCAATTGTTACCACTTTCCAACATTTTCAAAATAATGAGTAAATTGTGAGTACATTTTCATTTTTGAGGGGTGAACTATCCATTTAAGCATATAACTTGGCTTTGTACTTGTGCTGCAGAGCTCTGGGTTCAAATCTGGTGAAGCACGTTTCCACAAAAGAGATAAAAGCAATGTAAAATCAAGGTAAACCTATTTGAATGCAGTGTACTTTTCTCTTACGTTTGCTTTTAAAAACACTCAGAATTGGCTTTAGGGAACAGTGGTTTGCTAGGTGATCTGTACTACAACATACAATCCCCACCTTCTCGTGTACAAGAAGGACGTGTATTTGAAACACATACATTTTAAAAAGAAATCCCCTTATGTAACACTTAAACACCATTTCTGAATACCATACACCAGCATAACATACATTGCCTTATAATCAGTACTTCAAAAAAAGGTTATTCATAAGTATATATAATCTAATATGTTTTATAATTTAAGTTTTTAAGAGTAATTAATTAAGAGTAATTAAGAGTTTTAATTTAGTTGTTTGTTGTTGATTAATGATAATAATGACAGTGTCTTCATTTTGACTGCTGCATTTAAAAAACTGTTACACGAGTGTGTACTTTCACTTTAGACTCAGCCTATTATTAAATATTGGTATTCTGACATTGTTACATTCATTCACTCGTCTATGTGTTGTGGTGCAAGGACATGTTGCATTAAAAAAGCATTTGTAAGCTGAGAGAGAAACGAGAACAAGTATTGAGTTTCTGTCACATCTTGTAAGTCTTTAAACTGATTAATCCTATGAGTTTGCGGTATTAACTGTGAAAGAGACACTGTAAGCTCTGGAGAAATTAGCAAAGTTAAATCTTAATGGGACAGAATAGACTGCAGAGGGCCATAACAATAGTAACACACCAACAAATTCCTTCGATTGGCCAGAATGCATCTGTGTCAAATTCCCTTTAAGGCAAGTCATTTCATTGGGCGGCCATCTTTAAAACGCCTCTCAGGCAGCATGCTCGGGCATTCTGTCTGAATGGGGAAACATCAAATTCTCCAAAATTGCATTGCCAAGCTTAAATTATATATTAGTAACCAACAGTAAGATTAAACAGCAACTGTCTCTTTAGTTTCATTTCTAAACCTTTGAATCACACAAAATCTGAAGATATTCGCACCTGGTCCAAACCCCTCCCCCGTGGAATAGTCAGTCTATATCGATCGACAATTGGCTCCTGTACTAGAAGGCGGGGCTTCATTCGCCTTGTTGACCGTTACACTTATCCCTATTCAAACCTATAGGAGTGGCATGTCTTTTGTATTTTATAGTATTTGTCTGCGTTGAATAAGTGCCGGAGGTTCAGAGAGAGCGAGAGAGAGCACTGCAGACGGCAGGTATCCATATTGTTGGTAGCCATCATATATTCCTGTCAGACACCAAAACACTCCAAAAACCTGCTTCCCCATCAAATGATTCAACCCAGGCTTATTCTGAAAATGTACCTCTATTTACATTTCTGGAGAGTGCCAAATATGTCCCAGGAGCTACGTTTCTTTGCCGTTTTTGTTTTCGCAAATAAACCAGAGGCCACTGTGTACATATTTTGAGATCTCAAATTTCTCTCGCGAGTGCCATTCGCGCCTGCGGTTCTCGCAAAAACCCACCAGAGGCCACTGTCAACTGACTGTTTGACTTACTGACAGACTGACCGATCGACTGACCCACCCTTAACCCAAACAACTGTATTGATTGACCCGCCCACCCACTTCCCTAAACCCAACCAACAATTTTCAAAAGCAATCCAGAAAAAGAAAACCCTCGTCTAATTTTTTTTCTGACGTTTTCAGATTTTACTACATTATCACCCTGTTATTTACTTGTTTATTTTATTTTTTTGTCTTACCTGCTTTCTGGAACTGTTCTTTATTGGACTCGAACCCCGTCATCAAAGTTCGCCAATATACATGGCAAGCTAACGGGACAAACTGGTAACAGAGGGAAAGCCATCCATATGGAGGTAAGCAGTCAGCTGGTAATGAACGAAAATGAACGATGTCATACCACCCCGTAGCGTTCATTTTAAAAATGAAATGCAGCTATACATACCTCTGGCTACATAATTCGCGATCTCCAGAAATGTTTATAGGGCTACGTTTTCAAAATGAGCCTCTGTTGAAATGATTTTTTAATTAAATTAAATACGTGAACCATTCGGTACACTTGCATACCAAACTGTGACGAGATCCGAATGGTTTGGGTTTTTCATGAACCGTCCCATCCCTACTAAATAATGTATTTTAAATTCGCAAAAATGTAGACATCGCCCTCTAGTAGATTGTCTAGCAACCAAACTTACACTGAGCAATATATTTAACGTATTACAAAAATGTAGGCTGAGGCATGTATTTCCAATGAGCCTGGCTTGGCAAGTTTCCAGTAGTTCCAATAGTGTCTTCCATTCTGACACATGAGCATCAGTGAGGTCTGGAACCTGATGTTGGTCTGATGTTGATGTCTAGTTAACTGTGCAGTTCATCCCAAAGGCCTTTAGTGGGGTTTAGGTTACTGGATAGCAGACTCTGTAAACTGTTTCTATAAATGGACCCCCTATAGATGTACTAGTTTGTCTGTAAAGCCGTTTGCACATACCATTCATAATAGCCCTTTACGATTGTTGCTGGTCTGTATGAACATGTTCCCAGCTACAAGCCACGACACACTGCGGGATCTCAGTTAGCATTAATTCCACAGTGTACAACAGGCAAGATTCATTATAAACAGATAAATGCAAGAAGACTTGTGTAGAGTTTTGCATTGGTGACATGTTCGCTGATAGTCAGCAACAGTGACAAGATAGTGAGTGAAAATCTCTAGCGTTGATTTTTGGGAGACTGGAATCTTTCAGCTTCCTCCAGAGATGAGTTCTTTTATTGCTGCTCAATGTCACTTGCTTTTTTGTCCCCCTCCTTATGTTCTGTGTAAGCCATTATTGAATAAAAAAAAATTGTGAATGTTTTGCACTGCACTCTTCAAACCCATGAAAGTAGCTCAAAGGTCACGTACTCTCAGCTTCCCATACTGTATATAGACTACTCACTCTGAATGGGCAGAATGATTGACAGCAAGAAAGCACCCTGAAACTCTCTGTACCCTTTCATAACATCACTTATAACTTGTTTTTTTTATTTTGAAATTAATAATTGATGACAGTCACTGAATTATTTGAAAATAAAGCATTCTTTTCCAATAATTCATCAAACTGGAGCCAATTGTACTGCTTATACTATGGGTTTCATGCCTAAAGACATTGTTTATTGTTGTATTTCAAGACATTTCTTAGTTTTTTGTCCTCAAACCAATCCTGTATATAAGACTAGTATCTTACACATCCCATCCAAAACCTTTTGTTTTGTTTTGTTTTGTTTTGTTTTGTTTGTTTTGTTTTGTTTTGTTTTGTTTTGTTTTGTTTTGTTTTGGTTTTTGACTGTTCTGTGCTATGAAATATGTAAATTAATTTGGCATACTGATGTGGAACTGTAATGCTGTCAAGTACACTTTATCCATCAGCCAATCAGAATCAAACATTCAACAGCCATGTAGTATGAATTATATTATATTATATTATATTATATTATATTATATTATATTATATTATATTATATTATATTATATTATATTATATTATACTATATTATATTACTGTCCCGGTTCATTCCGCCGTGGTGACCTCTGAAGTAGGGACTAAGCCGAAGGAAAATTTAAGAATGAATTATATTGCTGTGAGGAATAGTTGATACTGATTGGTCAGTTGCGACATTTCAAGGTAAGTACTTTGAATCAACTTGATGTCAGTAAATGCGTTTAAATCCAAATATGTTTGTGTGTCATGCCGCTGTTTTTTTATTGTATGGCGCCATCTTGTGACTGAACAATGCATAGGTTAGTATATGCTCCTTTCAGTCATTTTTATTCAATTTAAGGATGAATGGACTGAATCATGGCTCAGAATAGGGTTTTGTGTCTATTTTTTACGTTTTGTGGCAAGTAGTCATGTACAGCTTTTCGTTTTTGTCTGTTTGCCACTATCTTGTGACTAAATAAGGCACAAGTTAGTATATACTTACTGAGAACGTTTTGTGTCTAACTTTTATGTTTTGTGGCATGTAGCCATGTAAAACCAGGATAAAGAACATTTAAGATGGTTGTCTGTACAGAATAAAGCACTTCATCCAGTCAGGCTTTAATCTGCGATAACCATTGCCTGGATGTACTTTATCCTTTATTTTACTATTATATTATATTATATTATATTATATTATATTATATTATATTATATTATATTATATTATATTATATTATATTATATTATATTATTTGTTAGTTAGGTACAGGCCACACAGCAAAAATGTCGCTAGTTCGAGTCCCGTCTAGGTCAGTTGTCATTTCTACGTAGAGTTTGCATATTCTTCCTGTGTTCGCATAGATCTCTTCCGAGTGCTCCGGTTTCTCCCAATAACACGCATTATAAGTGAATTAAATAAACTAATTTGTCCATAGTGTATGAGTGTGCGTGTGAATGAGTGTGTATGGGTGTTTCCCGGTACTGGGTTGTGGCTGGAATCGCATCTGCTGCATAAAACATGCTGGAATAGTTGGTGGTTCATTCCACTGTGGCAACCTCTGAAATAGAGACTAAGCCAAAGACAAATGAATGAATGAATGAATGAATATTAGTTACAAGCTCCAGACTTGGACTAAAATGGCTAAAAAAATTGTTCATGACAAATTTATTTAACTGTTGTTTCTATAAATATGTCTAAATGATATCCATATTTCATAGTCTTGTCTATTTACATGACCACAGATTTGTTTCTGCAGTGGCAACACACACTCAAACCTTCACGTCTGTCAGCCCAAACCCACTGAACGCTCAAGCAGCATATTAGACCAAACAATCACAATGGAGGCTGAGGCAACAGAAAAGGTCAATATTTACCATTCCAGCCATATAGCGATACCGGCCCGATGTTTGTGCACTTCAGTCAGGCCATTTTACAGCACAGCACAGAAGTGGCTCGACATGCCAGCAGTTATACACGGCTGTCATCGGTTCCTCATCAGCACACACATGATCCGGGACGTGTTTGCGAGCAGTATGTTTAACCCTGCGTGGGCCTGCATCACACACACCTGATGGATTGCATGTGTAAAGGAGATCCCGCTGAGACCCTGGTGCGGGTATATACTGTTTCGCAGTGAGTAAGCAATCCTATTCCTGCTTTTCAAGCCAGGGCAAACCTCAGAATATCAAAACTGCTGCATGTGGTCTTTTTTCCTAAACGCACACCACGGTTGTTTGCTTTTCTTCAATTCTTCTGGACTCTCACAACTAGTCGAGATCATCTCTTACTGACCACAAAGGCTGGCATGGTAACCACATTTCCTGGTCTCATTGCCAGGCTTCTGGTGACTGCTGGCGCCAGGGTGAAGCAGGCTGACTGAGGGGAACGGGCAGCGGAGAGGTGATGTGTTTGTAGAGGACTTTGAGGAACAATATTATTACAGGCAGACTGGGAACTCATGGTGAGAGAGGAGTTTGGTTGAGTGCGGTGTGTAGTTCAACATATGCTGTCCAATAATATCCCTACAGTTAGAAAACATACATCAGACACAACGGTGGTGGAGGATGAATAGAAGTGAGAGAAAAACAAGAGATGCTATTGGGGTTTACATACTGTCCTGTAAGCTAGAGAGGATTTTCATTTGTGGTGATTTTCCTTACATGCTTTGTCCAAATCCAGCAAATTTCTAAGAATCTGAATGAGACAAATATTGAAGAGAGCAAAATAAGACCCAGTGGATCGACTGATGTTCATCAGGAGACATTAAGAGGGGTCAAGCTTATCATACACTGTCCCCTAGTGTTCAAACAAGCATTAGCATTCATAAGGGTGAGGTTTGGAAAGTTTTGTAGTTCTCTTGTATTTCATTGTCTGTCAATTATTTTAGTAAAGTGTGAAAGAGGGAAGAACCATGAACAAAGAAACCAAACTAAATTCATTCTAAGAATGTATTTGCATATGGATACAGTTTATACATATTTTTAATTGTCCGTTTGAAAACCAAAACTGTGAATTTGAAGAATGATTTGACTTGGTGCTGAAAACATTGTGCACCTTCTGTTACAATTTTGTGGTCATTTCAATGCCAGCAGGGGTGGATTTAACCAAAAAGCGAGGTAAATGGTTGCTTAGGGACTCAGAAAATCTGGGGGCCCCCGGTAAATATCTAGAAATATAAATTATACCTAAAACTTATATATAACATTGTTTTCTACCTTATTTTGTATGGTGAGAGTCAAACAAATAAAATTTTAATGTGATTAACTATTATTTAGTTTACAATCAAATTTAACATTATTATATTGTAATGTTATGTAATAATAAAATAAAATATCCATATATATATATATATATATATATATATATATATATCGTCACCTTGGAATTATAAAGTTCAATCTGCGTTCTGAATGATTTTCAGGTATTGAGCTTCAAAATTTTTGCATTCCATAGCAAACATTGTGTGTGTAACATTTGTTTTTTTTAAATAAAATGTCTTAAAAAGTAAAGTTTTCAGTTAATAAGAATGTCAATAACTCAATTTTGACAAACTGTCAAATAGAGCCTTATATTTCTAAGGTGATGATATATATATATATATATATATATATATATATATATATATATATATATATATATATATATATATATATATATATATATATATGAAATATTTTTATATATATTTTATATATATATATATATATATATATATATATATATATATATATATATATATATATATTTTTTTTTTTTTTTTTTTTTTTTTTTTTTTTATAAATGCCATGTTACATTGTAGATCATATATTTTCATATTAAAAAAAATTGCAAAACTGTTTTGACATGGGGTGGCATGATGGCTTAGTGGTTAACACTGTCATCTCACAGCAAGAAGGTCAATTGTTCAAGTCCTGGCATTTTTGTGTAGAGTTTGCATGTTCTCCTTGTGTTTCTGTGGGTTTCCTCCAGGTGCTTTGGTTTCCCCCACAGTCCAAAAACATGCGCTATAGGTGAATTGGATGAACTAAATTGTGTATGTGTATGAGTATGAACTTAGTGTATGAGTTTGTGTGTGAATTTGTGTGTGTGGGTGTTTCCCAGAACTGGGTTGCGGCTGCAAGGGCATCCACTGCGTTAAACATATGCCACTCCTGATAAATAAGGGATTAAGCTGAAGGAAAATGAATGAATTAACTTTTTTGACATTTTAAGTACAAATGTTGATATTCAGATGACTTTACAAAATTCAAAACAGCAAACATTCTCTAAATGATGTTGTGACCCATCATTGCCCCAACATTAAGGGGGTATAAAACTGGAGAGTGCTACCTGTTTATTAAATGACAGTATAGCTGATAGTGAAGTTAGCAGAGATGGCAAAAGTACACAAATCCTTTACTTAAGTAGAAGTGCAGATACTCATGTTTAAAACGCGTTTTAGTTAGGTAGGTAAATATCTTTACCTGTTGCGGCTTTTGGATTAAAAACAGCTGCTATTTATGTTCAAACACTCTAAAAATAATTCTGTAGGACTGTTAATCTTCA
The DNA here is from genome assembly GCF_903798145.1 of Danio aesculapii. NCBI lineage: Eukaryota > Metazoa > Chordata > Actinopteri > Cypriniformes > Danionidae > Danio > Danio aesculapii. The sequence continues at coordinate 34,495,999 of NC_079447.1, read as the reverse complement.
TAAATAATGGCTTACATTTTACACCGAATTCTGTCCAAAACATATAGCATTTTTTAAATTTTATAATAGTTTTTTTTTTTTATATATTAGAAATATATTTTCGTATTTGACTACAAACTATTTTTTTTTTTTGCTTTAGCAACTGTCATACGTAACCGGTTATTTTAGTGTTTGTTTCCCCAGGGTATTGTGGATTGTTAATCCTTTTATTCTATGCTAAAAGCTACATATACAGGCCTGACTACATCCCAATCATCACAAATACTGCAGAAGACCTATTGGAGCCCACATGGACCCTAGATTCTCATAGTAAGCAGTCAAGTATGGTGAAGGAAAAATCATGGTTTGGGGTTACATTCAGTATGGGTCCAGCAAGAGATCTGCAGAGTGAATAGCAACATCAACAGCCTAAGGTACAAAGGTGTTTGTCCTGCCCATTACATTAAAAACCACAGGAGAGGGCAAATTCTTCAGCAGGATAGCGCTTTTTCTCATACTTCAGCCTCCATATCATAGTTCCTGAAAGCAAAGATGGTCAAGGTGCTCCAGGATGGGCCAGCCCAGTCACAAGACATGAACTTTATTGAGCATGTCTGGGATAAGATGAAGGACATGGCATTGAAGATGAATCCAAAGAATGCTGATTAACTCTGGGAGTACTGCAAAAACGCTTTCTTTGCCATTCCAGATGACTTTATTATTAATAAGTTATTAGTCATTGCAGAGATGTATAGATGCAGTTGTCTAAGCCTATGGGAGTCATACACAATATTCATTCTTTTTCCACTGCACCATGACCTTATATTCTATAGTGTACATTATTTCTGTTAAATGACAGGACTTTTGTCTAAGCAAAGTCAGACCTTATTGTCCTAAATAATAAGTCATGATCATATTTTATTTTAATAAAATAAGCGTAATCGTTGCCTTTCATATACGCCACTTTTGATACCAAAAGATCAACTAGAAGTCAAGTTATTATTTGTTGATCCTAAAACTAGGACAAGACTTTTGTCAGGTAGTGTATATGTTAAGAAATACACCAGTTACAATATCAAACAACATAAGGCACTGTTTTGTACAGCTAAAAGGGAACAACACTGGAAGCCATGCACCTAACATTTACAAATGCCAGCCAGAGAGAAAATGGCAGAACCGTGAAAAACAAAGTGAATACGGCTACTTCTGAATGGGCATCAACAGAACGGTGTTGTTTCCACTTAGATAACCAGCAGGTGCTAACCCGTCAAACCCTGACCTCTTGATACCCACGCAACAAACCTCATTCATCTCGAACTAACCCAAAGTCTCCTCAGGTGCAGGCGTCACCTTGAGCATGTCAACTGCTGTTTAAACAGAAGCAAAACACAAGACGCTCGTCATGCCCAGCTGAAGTCTCAGTGAGCCTCAATGCAGCATGTGCCAAGCCAACTGGAGAGAATGAAGTGGAGTGTTCTCTCCTGACGTCAGCAACATCTCAGTGTCGTAAGTCCAGTGTAAATGTTTGCTCCGTGAGCATTCTCCAGCCTCCATGCACTCTTTCCACTGACTTCTCGCACAGATTGACAGCATTTTCCCACTAAAACACATCTCTCCAAAGGCTAAATTTCAAAACTGTTTTATTTGATGTGTAATTCCCTCTAAGGTCGACACAAGTGCATGCTGAACTTACACACACTGGCTTTTTTTTTTGCACAATTCCTAAGCAGTTTGAAAAAAATTACAAGTAAAGCAGCATAATCTATGGAAAATGGAAGACATTTGTACCTCAGAGTAGGAAACATTATGTAATTGTAAATTCAGCTTTTGAAAGAGTGATGAACTGAGAAATCAAATGTCCTATCTTCTGACAAGATCCTGAAAACCTCCTACAAGTTTATTAAACGTACCCAAAAACAACATTTGTTTAAACCAAGCTTTTTAACCATAATTAATGTCTTTGGATTTTGTCTCAATTGGCAACTCACACAACACCGTATTTTGTCTGTTACGATTGACTGATTATTTGTTTGAACTAATAAATTCTTGTTGTGTCTGGACAAGCAACATGTGAGACTAAACAATGCTTGCCATTAAAGCGTTACTTGACAACTTTAACAACATGCATCATCATCATCAAAACTAGCAACTCATTTTACAAGTGGAAATTATTAATCTGGGGTCACCACAGCGAAATGAACCGCCAACTTATCCAGCATATGTTTGTGCGCAGCAGATGCCCTTTCAGCTGCAACCAATCACATTCATACACACAATTTAGCGTATCCAATTCATCTATACCACATGTTTTTGGACTTGTGGGGGAAACCGGAGCACCCGGAGGAACTCCACACAGAAATGCCAACTGACCCAGTTGGGGCTCGAACCAGCGACCTTCTTGCTGTGAGGCGATTGTGCTACCCACTCCGCCACCGTGCTGCCCCCAGATGCAACATATGTGGCATAGTTATCAATTTTGCCATCTTGAAGCATCCTGTTGTTTATGAATCGATACAACATCCTTGATTGGGCTAAAATCAGGCTGATATTACGTATGATGAACCATATGGTTTTCGGAGTACATCATGGTAGCTTATAATAATATGTGAAACAGTTATTAAAACATAACAGTGTTTACTTGCAAGTTTAGTGGCATACCTGTCAAATTTGTTTCAAAGAAAGGGTCAAAACAGGACAGACTAGCCAAATACTTTAAAAACATGATTTAAAAAAACAAATTAAAACAAGCAGACCTCAGAGAATATTCATTTAAAAGAAATGATTTAAAATTAGTCACAATATGAGATCACAATTTGTTTATTTTTCATACTGAGATGGAAACAGACGGAAGCACGTATTTGTGTATGCGCAATGACAGTTCATTATTGACCATTTTATTTTGCAAATTTGCTAGGCATCTGTACACCATCCTAAAAAACGTACAGACAAAATTTCATTGCACATAATACATTCAACTGTCCTCTCTCAGGAAACCATTGTGAAAGTGCTAGAGTGAAAAATAACATTCAATACAGTGTATTATGAGTAAAACAGCTGCCACAGTGATACAGCATGATGATGAGTGACCTGATCAATGTAAACATAGAGTACATTTGCAGCATTCTGTGGCACAAACACATCAACAGCAACAGCAAAAAGAAACTAAGCACCTTTTTCTTTTTACCCAAAATACATTTTCAGAAATAAAGAAAATTCCTGCATCACTAATTGAAAAATAATTCCAAAAATAATGACTAATGTTAAACAAATTAGCCTAAATCCTCTTTTATTAACCTAAAATTAATCTAAAATACCTTTTCAGGGATCCTTCAAAAAAAGGTAGCCCTGCATTTCTGCTGTTCTAACTGGTCTTTAATAATACATTAGTAACAAAAACATATATATAAAAAATAAATAGCTGCTTACAATTTTGTGAATAACAAAAAAAAAAATCTGTATAATATTGTTGCAAAGCAGAGATTACTACATAGAATGAAAAAGACAATTACATAAAGCAATACTGTTGTATATGAGCAGGGGCTCAAAGTTTCGGCTAAGTTTCTAGTAAAACCAAAAAGTCCCCCAACATTTTTTATGTGTGCATGTTTATGTGATTTACGAAAGCACATAATTATATAATGACATATATGAATAGTTGTACTCTATTAGGGTGGTTTACAAGGACATAACTTGTGTCCTTATAAGTCAAAATTAAAAATCATGCTTAACAGGGTCTTTTCATGTTTAAAATTTGCCACAGGTTTCCTGTGGGGGTTGGGTTTATGGGGTAGGGTATTATACAACATAAATTATTACACCTATGGGGAGTCCTCTTAAACCATACAAATGTGTGTATGTGTGTGTGTTGAGAACTATGCCTCTTGGTTCTCCATGCCTGTTTTGATTAATTTTCTTTTCGGCTTAATCCCTGGGGTCGCCACAGCGGAATGAACCACCAACTTTTCCAGCATATGTTTTACACAGCGGATGCCCTTCCAGCTACAACCCATCACTGGGAAACATCCATACACACGGACCATTTTAGCTTACCCAATTCACCTATCATGCTTGTTTGAATATTTTAAAAATGATTACACTTTATTTTACAATCTGTACATGGACATATATGACAACAGTATATTTTATGGTGTCTTTGTTATAGCAATTACAATAAACCTTGCATAACTGAATGCAATTAACCCTAATCCTAACATACTTTGTAACCCTAACCATAGGCTATAGTAAGTACATGTAATTAATTAACATTCCTCGGTAGTAAAATAAATAGTTACACTGTAACAAAGACACCTTGAAATAAAGTGTAACCCAGCCAATAAACCTAAGAAAGCAATGGGATATAACTACATGGGTAAAGTTTTGGGCTTGGTAACTATTTAAGGGTTATACATAGTTATTTTCTGGTTTATGTAACAGCTATGACAAAAAAATGGACTGTAAAATAAAGTGCTATCAACAAAATATAAAGAAAAAAAAATATTTCCCTACTAAACTTAATATAAACAAAGCATGCCTCATTTAGTGTTTTAAGAGTGCTCTCAGCACTGTTATGTCTATAAAGTGACTCCAAACAACAGTATATACAGTATGCAATCTTAGACCATGCAACACACATAAACCCTCGTCACGGACAGAAGTTTAGCACAAACAAGAGCCTTCTTCAACCGAGCAGTGTCCTCTTACCAGTCCACGCAGCTTTAGTAACAGGTCAACATGATTTACGGTCTCTCGCCCTCCAGTTATTCAGCACACTTAAAGTCCTTACAGGTTATTATTGTAGACGGCATGATTTCAAGTCATTTTTCAGTCTGGGTGTCAGACTGTTTGCGTTTAAGACACTTATGATAAGCTGACTGTTACAGTGGCTGTGTTTATATCAGCGCTAGCATGTCAAGACCGTCTGTTGCCAACTCTCCTCAACTTTTATGAGTGCACTTATTGTGTTGAAACGGTGATATAATTTGCATTGAAGCAACATTTATTCACTTAATTTGGGGGGTTACTTCATGAATTATACGGCATACCCTGTAGTATAATCAAAGATTGATATGCTGAAATGATTGTGATTCGCTTTCTTGTCTAAGGCTACAGCACCACCGAGTGGATTGGCAAATATTACACTCTCCAAACAGTGGACGTAAATGAGCAGTTCTTCTTTTATACAGTGGATCAGGCCAAAAAAATAATAAATAAATGAGAAGTTGCAAGGGGACCCCCAAAATTATTTAATGCACTAATGGTGCTTTTTGATAAATTCTTTAATTGGTGCAAAATGCAGTAATGTTTTTGAAACTTTAAACATACAAAAACAGAATAATTATAAATCATGTACTGTGGTCAAATAGAAATCTTGCTGTAATCTTTTTTTCTTTATCAAAGCGTAACATGTTTACATTTATGGGTTTCACATTTTGAAAGATTTAGTTTAAGCTTAGAATAGATATACAGTGGGGAAATAATTCAACATTTCTCCATTTCTCTGAGAAAACATATTTCTAAAGCTGCCTTGAAATTGTCACCAGATATTGGTAACAACCAAAGAAATTCATATATGCAAAGAAAACAATATTAATTACTTTACAAATTAAGTTATGTGTAATAAAATGAAATGACACAGGGAAAATGTATTGAACACATGAAGAATAGGAATTGTAGAAAGGCAGTGAAAGCCCAGACAGCAGCTGAAATCTTTCATTGTAAAAGAATGTTAGCTGGTTAAGTCAAACATCTACATTACCAGGATGATGAAGTTGAAACCAGAGTGGACATTTCAGAAAGATAATGATCCAAAACAGCCAATTAACTCTCAAATGGTTTCAGAAAAAAAGCTGTAGAATAGCCCAGCCAACTTAAATCCAATAGGAAATACTAAATAAAGATCAAATTTGGTAGACGAGACCCACAGAACCATCAAGATTTTTGCACTCTGTTGAAGTCTGTGAAAAAATTCACACCTGACCAATGCCTGACTTCATTCTCCACATGAGAGGCATCTTTAGGCTGCAATCACAAAAAAAAAAAACCTTAAATGCATTTCAGTAGTTCAGTACATTGTGTCATTCCATTGTTATTTTACCAAATTCTGGTTCAAATCCATGTCAGCAGCTCTTTTACAATATTTTTCCCAGGAAAAAAACATGTGTTGAATACTTTTTCCCCACTGTATATATATTTACCAAGTGCTGTCTAACAAGAACTAGATTTTCAACACATATTTTAGTATAATAGCTTTACAACTAAGAACTAATTTTTTGCCTTTGCCATGATTAATACTTTGTATTTTACTTTCACTGATATTTTATATTTATTAGTATTTTACTATAATGTAAATGCTTAAGTAGGTAAATAGGTTCTCTAGATTAATTACACAGGTCATTGCACAACAGTAGTTTGTTTTGTAGACATTTGAAAACAAATGATATTTTAGGAGAGGTAATAATATTGACATTAATAATAATTTTTTACAAAATGCAAAAACTGCTTTTATTCCAGCCAATCATAGTACTATACAATACTGTAAACATGTCATTGCTCTGTTAAACATCACTTGGGAAATATTGGAAAATAATTTAAATTTCACAAGAGGACAAATCATTTTGCCTTCAACTGCGTATATATAGATCAAACAATATTTTAATGCATTCTTAAAACAATATGCACAAACTTTAATTACATTTTTAATTGTAGTTTTTCACTTCAGCAATAATCTACCAAAAGAGAGACCAAAAACCACAGTCATAAATCTTTATGCTTTGAAGCACAAACTAATCTAAAAAGAAAAACATTTTCATTCACACCCACAAAGACCGCTCAGGGTTTACTTCTTTGAAAATGAGAATAGTTTATTAGAAAGGCCTATTTTAAATTGTGATTTCTAGACCTGAAGAGTTATTAACTCTGGCACTGTTAATATACACTCACCGGCCACTTTATTAGGTATACCTTACTAGTACCGGGTTGAACCCCCTTTTGCCTTCAGAACTGCCTTAATCCGACGTGGCTTAGATTCAATAAGGTACTGGAAACATTCTTCAGAGATTTTGGTCCATATTGATATGATAGCATCACGCAGTTGTTGCAGATTTGTCGGATGCACATTCATGATTTGAATCTCCTGTTCCACCACATCCCAAAGGTGCTCTATTGGATTGAGATATAGTGACTGTGGAGGCCATTTGAGTACAGTGAACTCATTATCATGTTCAAGTAACCAACAATACTCAAGTAGGCTGTGGCGTCGACACAATGCTCAATTGGTACTAATGGGTCTAAAGTGTGCCAAGAAAATATGCCCCACACCATTACACCACCACCAGCAGCCTGAATCATTGATACAAGGCAGGATGGATCCATGCTTTCATGTTGTTGATGCCAAATTCTGACCCTATACCACCTTTCTTCGAGCTCAAACTAGTCAGACCCTTCTCCTCTGACCTCTGGCATCAACAAGGCATTCGCACCCACAGAACTGCCGCTCACTGGCTATTTTCTCTTTTTCTGACCATTCTCTGTAAACCCTAGAGATGGTTGTGCATGACAATTTCAGTAGATCAGCAATTTCTTAAACACTCGGACCAGCCCGTCTGGCACCAACAAACATGCCACCTTCAAAGTCACTTAAATCACATTTCTTCCTCATTCTGATGTTCGGTTTGAACTGCAGCAGATCATCTTGACCATGTCTACATGACTAAATGCATGGAGTTGCTGCCATGTGACTGGATGATTAGAAATTTGCATTAACAAGCAGTTGGACAAGGTGTACCTAATAAAGTGGCTGGTGAGTGTAAACTAGTTGCACTACAAGTATTCCAGTAAAGTACTTTACCACTGGTATAAGGTTACCACATAGATGTTAGGTTCAGGGATAGCTTTTAATTTGAGTTTTTACAATTATAAATACGTACAGTAGTATGTGAATGGAGTGTAAAATAAAGTGCTACCTTTAAATATGTGTCATAATGGATATTTTTTTAACTTTTAAAGTAACTTATAATATAGTTACAGGCAATTGGGGCCTTGTAGTTGAGAAACACTGCTCAGAGAACTTGCTTTATCATATGTATCTATAATTAAGGCATTAAAACCTTGGATTGGGTGCATTTCTTAATGATAAAAAGTCTCATTAGAATAAAGTGTAAAGTAGAAAACTTTGAATGTCAAGAGTGTTCCAAAACTTTGATTTTGGGTGCTCATAGTAACTCTCTCAAATGCAAAAACCTCAAAGGCAAATTCAAATCCTAAATAAGAAAGTGAAAAGGGCATTCATTAGAATTCAATTCCAAATTCAATGTTACGTTCAAGCATATATTTTTCCCCCAATAAAAAGATACCATGAAAAAATAGCGTATAGCACAGCATAATCAGAACGTGCAATTTAATTCCATATATTAATTTAGTTAAGTTGAAGTGTGCTTTATACTGTAGAAAACTCTCCTACAGTGCCATACCATCTCATACTGTCCTATTTTCACTTCAGCAGGAGCTCTTTCTGAATTTATAAGCTTTTTGAATTACTATTTTTTCTTGATTCTTTTTAAAAGCTGATAACCATAGGCCGACTAGCTCTAAATTCACAATACCCTTTGATTTCATATCATACAACCATACGAAATTCAAGTGATGCTTGAATTAAAAGGTTATACGAATTGTTGGATCTGATAGCATGTGGCGAATAATGCAAATGGAGAATGAAAATGCATCCAAACAAAGACAAAAAGATATATAAAAAATATGAAATGTACATGGATTCGAGTAAAAAAATAAATAAAGGAAAAAGTACACAACTTAGAGATCAGTTTGATTTTATTTGACTTGAAACCAATAGTTTGTAAATAGTAGAATTACATAAGTTGTTGGAACAGCAGAATAAAATTCTTCTATTTGGGTCATACTTCTTTTCAATAACATTTATGCACATATCACTCTCATTGGGATTCTTCAGTTAACTAGTGTAACAGTATTTAGGTTCTGAACTTAAATACAGGACGGTCAAGAAAATACTTTAAAAGACACAATGTGTATGCATAGAAGGGGAAAATAAATAATGTAATCCGTTTAAATTAGCTTATGCAAATTACATCATGTCTCACTCTTTTGAATCCCTTCCATTTGTGGTCACTTGTATGTGCACAAGCGCTGTCTTTTAATAGATTAATCAGAGAGCTTAATTTAAAATTGCAAAAACAAAACACTATAACTAAGGTATCTCTATACCTTTGTACAATATTCACACTTTTTCCCACCTGCCACTTTAAATATTCAAGTGTGCGTTTCCAAACAAATCTCTCTTAATGTGCAAAGACATTACATGCATCTTCCTGAGTCTACATCGACACGCCAAATGGGAAAATTAAAGCTCTGAAAAATTATAGTGCAATTTCTCGTCAGCATAAAATACTTGCTCTATAAATACACAAACATGGACTTTTCTATCATATGATGTGCTAATGCAAATTATTGAATATAGCTTACGGCCTAACCGCAGTTATTTTAGTTGAAGGTCCCTATACTGTGGGTAAGTTAAAGATAGTTCATCCAGATATAATTAAAAAAATTAAGCTCCCTCATTTTGCTACTAACATTCTCTTTTATGGAAAAAAGCAGCATGAACATTCTGCTAAACATCTAATTTTGTATTCAACAGATTAAAATATGTATTTAGCTCAGATATACAAATAACACCCTCAAGTCTTCCTAGATGTAAACGTTTTTATGAGTTCTGACAGAAATAAAAAAGTTTTACCCAGCTTTGTAATAGCAGTGAACGGTGCCCGAGTTTTTGAAGCTCCAAAAAGTGCATCTAACCATTATGAAAGTAATCCATATGACTCCAGTGGTAATAATAAATGTTAATGAATGCCTTATGAAGCAAAGCAATGCGTTTTTTTAAAGTAAATATCCATATTTATGATAGATTGGTGCACTTTTTTTGTGTGTAAAAAAACAGGCACCATTCACTGCATTACTAAGCCTGAAGAAACCAGGATGTTATTTAAAGGGATTGTTCACCCAAAAATGAAAATTCACACATAATTTACTCACCCTGCACTTGTTCCAAATCTGATTAAATTTCTTCTGTTGAACACAAAAGAAGATATTTTGAACAATGTTCAGAATGTTTTTTTTTTGTTTTTGTTTTACAATGGAAGCCAGTGGCAACTAGTTTACAATATTATGTTCAACAACAACAAAAACTGATAAAGGTTTAAAAACAACTTTACTGGGTGAAAATATATTTATTTATTTATTTATTTATTAATTAATTATTTTATTGTTGTGTGTGCAGGGGAGGAGTGAAGGGTTAACTATTCCCTTATTATAACTCAGACTATGTTAATCTCAAAAATGTATGCACCTAGGATGTATTTTGAGTAAATTATGGGATATTTTTATTATTCTTAGTTTTAACTATTCTTTTCAAATGTCAAGATGTTCGGAACAAAATGAGGGGGGCCTGAATTGTCATTTTTGGTTGAGCTGTCTCTTTAAGGGACACGATGTGAAATAGGCACCTACTGTAGACTCCCTGTCAGAGACGCAGCACTGTATTTTGAGTTTAGACATGCTGCTTCTTCACCATGACATGTTTAGGGTTAAGATGATGCATTCCCTGCCTTATGTGCCCTGTGAAACTATGCTACCAGTGAGCGTGAGTCACATGCAGATGCACAAATTTCAGTTAGTGAAGGTGCTCTGCTGTTGCTCTCTCCATGTAAGGAGTGAGTGATCCTCCAGGTCACATACTGACTATATAGCAAAGCTGTGCCCTGATTCTGTCTACGCTGACCTCCATTTTTACCCCTTTCAGGTAGCCAGCAGCTCTTCCACATGTATAAACATCGACAAACACACTTTATCTAGCTAACAGAGATGGCCTCTCTAAAGATATTTACTGCTAGTGTATGATAACTATTCAAAATTCCCATGAGCTTATTTCTGGACAAGGGATTTTTGATTGCTAAGGCCACAAAGTAAATGTGATGCGCAAATCATTTCAAAATAAAAGCTAATTAAAAAAAACAGAATAAATTACTCAGCTACCACTGAATTTATAACAAAAACAACTGCCCTGAATAAAGCTCAAGTGTTGACGGGATACATCCCTTGCTGTGTGACATAAAGCTGCAGTTCTTGGAGGCCTGAATGTGTATGTACAGGTATAAATGAGGCATTATAAACCTTCTTTGGTTACTGAATAAACATGAGCGTGATATCGGAGTCATCTGAGCAACATTCAAGAATCTCGTGAAAGTTGTGAACTGGAAATAAAATACGAGTAAATAAAACTGGATGAGTAGTGGAATGATAGTGACAGGATGTGATGTGCAAACAGAGGAAATGACCTCAGACCACAGGGTATTACATCACTGTCAGGGTATGTCATTAAGGGAATATTCTTTTCTTTTCTTTTTTGTATATTTTTGCATATTACAGATAAAGTGTATCATTTCTGTACCACAAAAATAGATAAGCCTCAATGTCGGGCTATTGCTAGAATGTTCGCAGTCTGTTTTGTACAATCAGTGGTGCAGCAATGACAAACTCCAGTTTTAAGAGGTTTTGAGCAGATTTTCTTCCAAAATTGCTCTATGAGTTTATAGAACACTGCAAGATTTAATGAGGGAAAGCCATAAAATAGGAATTTGTCCAAATGAGTTGATTAGTTTCCTCATTTTGGTTAAATTATGGCTACGTTGTACTAGTTTGTTTTAATTTAGTCAAATAACGACAACAATTTAATTAAAACAAGCCATTAATTCATTCATTTTGGTTATAAATTAGTACAAAGTGTCCACAATTTACCTAAAATGAAAGAGCAAGTGGAAATCATAGAAACTTCTTGGCCTTCATTTCTTTTTTACATCATGTGCAAGGCTCCATACTAAATTACTTATTTTTCTTCTAATAAATAAACTTCTCAATTCATTCTTTACACTTTCAGTCTTATTCGAACAAAGCAAACAAAGCTGATTTGTTCATATGAGTGAATACGGATGGGAGCTCAGCACTTGTTTCAGTCTCACTGAACACATTAATGGACCATAAAAGCTTCATTGGCTTTAGAATCCTTTCTCAATTTCCTACATTGTAAGTCTAGTTTTGGATTTTAGCTGCCTGTTCCTTCTCGACCTTCTCCTTGGCTTTCTCTTTCTCCACCAGCTTCTCTTCCTTTTGTAGCATCACCATGATCTCTGCAACTTGGTTGGTGGAGATATCGATGTCCTCCTTATCGATCAGCTCTACCACCTACCCGACACAGCAGATAAATATTAACATCAAATTTACATACAGAGTCAAACAGTAAAAGAAAGAATATCAAAAGACGCTACAGTGGAAATTAACTTTATACAAACCACAACTTTTTAAACTGAGGTCACTGTTTAGTAGGCCTGTCACAGTATCTATTTTTTGTTGCACAGATATGGCTACTAAGAACGCGCTTTCTGCATGTGCAATACTGCAATTTGTCAACCACAATCACGCGCAATACCTGTAAAAGCGGCCTTTTCATTAAAAAAAAAAAAAACATTTGTGCGCTTTAAGCAATAGCCCCCAGGTGGCGCAAGGAACAACCGCTTTTCCATTGACTTACAGGTAGTTGTCATACAGTACGTGTTATTAAATATTTCCTAAAAATTGCAATTAAAAAAATTAAAACAAGACTAATTTTTACAATACATATTTATTACATCATACATAATTAGGAAAAAATAGCAATATGTTAAATTTTTAAAGCAAAAAAACCTGTAGCCTACTATCAAATATTAGACAAAACACAAACTGGTCAGCACATTCAACTGTCCTCAGTCACAATTTGGCCATTTCAATAAAAAATTATAATTTAAACATAATAATAATAATGATAATAATAATAATTATAATAATAAATAAATAAATAAAACAATATTAATTAATTCTTCAGATTATTTCTAGCCTCTTTGGTTAAAAAAAAGTATATTTGAAAATTCCTGGATATCAACAATAGCCAAAATATATTCAAATTAATTTAATATGATCGCTTCTGGTTCTTCACACCTTTTTATTGCTCATTATTTATTTTAGAAATAAAGGTCCAAGATTTAGATTTAGTTACTTGTAATATGTTTTCTCTGTTTAAAAACAATACAGTAGTGAAAGAAGACTTCTCTTACATCAGATTATAGTCCCACCGATGCAACAGCCGGCAAATGATTCCGTTTGGTCTTAAAGCCTTATTCGATGGATTATTTTCATTATTCATTGATGGCATAGCAGTCAAAATAGGACAAATGTGCTCATACATATATGGGACAAATTCTTGATCTTTGTCAGTGAGGGTGGGTCCCAGATCACCTTCTGAAGTGGTTTGAGTGATCAGATTTATATCCGATCAGAATAAAACAAATGAAGTGACCAAACAGCCTCACAAACACAGATGTGTTTAAAATGACACTTTATTACAATATATATGTACGATATATTGCAGCAAACATATGCCAGATTAGTGATTTTGCTCTTGCGACCCCTGATAATATCGATGATAAACTATATTATTGTCATTTTAAGACCATTTTATGCCACTCACTAATGCCAGAATGACAATATGATATTATCCCAATGCATGTACACTCTTCCAAACAACAAATAATATTTTATTCTTAAGAATATTTCATTTAATTATAGTCATTTTAACTATTTAATAATTAGGCACTGGAATCATAATGTAAAAACGTATATCCTAAATAAATAATAATAAACGTAAACAAAAAAGTGCAAGGTAAAAAGAGGCTGTGATATCTGCTACCAGATCTATTTTTATTTGTTAGACACCCACATGAAAATATACCAAAGTAATTTATAGTAAACACTTTAGCTTGTTTTAAACCATACTGATGCTGAGACCTCTAATTTAGATAGAGATGTTGCACAATCAGCTACAATGTTGCTAGAGTTGGTTTATATGTATGAGTGATATAAAATGTTTGAAGCCATGTCCATGTGTTGTGCGATAAGTTGATATGTTGATTATTGTGACAGGCCTACTGTTTTGTGATATTTGAAGTTTCCTAATATCAGTAAAACAGAAGTTTTTAAGTATATTTCATGAGTATTTTAAAACACAGTACAAAAAACAGATAAACAAACGAGACATAAAAATACGAGACTTAAAAATAGCAATGATAAAATGTCAAATGTCAAAATTAGACAGCAGATTCAGAAAATGGGTAAAGCTATGAATCTGAAAGCACTGAAATAATGAAACGGCCAGATAACAGCCCAGATCTAAACCTCATTAAAAATCTCTAGGTTATCCTTGGCCGAGACTGAAAAAGAGGGTTAACTATGTTTCCATCCAATTATTTTTATACACATTTTGGAATATTGCATAAAAAAGCTTAAATGGAAATACCAAAAGGCGCATACATTTTGTAAATATGCATGAACTTCAATGGAAACACATTTACCAAATAAAATCCAGCATACGCATCAAAAAAGTAATGTGATTTTGTTTTAATAAATATGTGATAACAAAAATGGCAGCATTAATGGACAAACCAGCCGACCAACCACATTGTGAATGAACAACCATTCAACATCTAAAATGTTGTTTAGGTCATTCTAAAATCCCTCAGCCAAAGTCCATCAACAAAGTGGTTCAGTATTACCCTATCAATCAATAATATCAAATAGTGACCGCGTGCTTCCAAATGCCACTGTATGTTCATTGCGTTTCATCTTATAAAGCACAAATAATTTATTATTTTAAAAAAAGGCTCACAGTGGCTTCTCCTACTGAAGCAAATTCAATTTTTCTTTTTGATATTTGACAGCAGATTATTTGGAAGTGACTATTTTATTCTCTTTAATGTTTGAAAAATATGATATTGCAGTTTTGCGTGCATGGTGTATTGTCTGTATTGCCTGTAATACTGTATCTTTCTTTATATAAATACTTTTTATTTTTACTTTTCATCTGCACCAAGGCTTTGTTTAATTTCATTTGATTGACTATTTAAAAATCTGTGGATATTATCGGTGCATTTATCGGGTAAAATAAATTTGCTACTTTTACTGTAATAAACCCCCATCCCCAGAAGTGATTACTAGGCCTACTATTACTTTACAATACAGTTTGCAAATTAATATTTTCTGTCTTTTAGTAGAGATATTATATGAGAGACTTGCTTTGTTTACCAAATAAAGTGGATGTAATTGGATTTGCATTGTAAACATTGAATGAAAGTTAAAAAGGTATTATTTTTCTATTTTATTTATTAAGATTTTAGTTACGATACTCCCAAAATCATTCTGTAGAAATCTGTCTGGCCTTAGTAATTACCTATTGTTGCAATGGGCCAAATAAATATTTTCATAATTTGTAATTGACTCATTCTTTGAAACGTTAATATTAAGTTACGCAATTGCAATGCCTTGATTTTAGTAAGGTTAGTACACAGTCATAGCTATAAATGCAATGGTACTAATAATTGGCATAGTGTATTTCAGTTTTTGGCCTTGCTTTCCTCTTTTTCGGTTTTCTGTTTCGGTCAAGAATTTTCATTTCACTGCATCCCTACTAAAATTCAGAACAATGTAAAATCCATTATTTCTGAAGTAAACATTGTATTTATACATTACTCTCTTTTATAAATTTTGATCTCAAGATTTACTTCATGTTACCTTGATAACATCATCAATGTCTATCTTGCCATCTTTGTTTTCGTCGAGTGCCTCTGCGATGCTGAGCAGCTTGTGTTCAGGAATGTTCTGGATCTGCTTCATGACTGTAATGAGCTCGTTGATGCTTATCAGATTCTCCCTATAAGACAGAAAGATACTGCATACAGGGAACGGTTACTTGATAAAACAACAGGTAAGATGGTGGAGGACGAGTAAGTTCTCTGATCAACCAGTCGCATGCCAAGACAGAGTGCTGGGTTCCCAGAAAAGATGTTAGTGAGTTGAAGAGCTTTAGGAATCATTGCAAAATGTTTTGAGACATTGATTTTTTAAATCTTTCAGATTTTTTGACTAAATCATATAAGCTAGGGGTGTAATGATACATGTCACAAACCAATAATGTTTTGGTATAGGTGTTTAGTTTTGGTATGTATATTGAGACAAATAAAGTGCTGTTAAAAGGGGTTGATTGTAATGAAAGCTAAAAATCAAGTCATATATAACCAAAGACGTTGGAGACGATTTCTCTTTTTTTTGTAAAGGATATATTTGCTGGCAAAATGCAAAGGATGTAATGTTAATAGTGGTCCAGAGAGAATCTCATCTGTGAATGGAATGTCTTTATGTTCCAGATAATGCCAAAACAGCCATTCTGTACTGTAACACCAATGTGTCATGCAAAGAAATTGAGTCCTCAGTTCTAACAATAGCCTTGCTTAACCAGATCTACATACTATAGGATCTTAAATATACTTTGTAACAAAATCATTGTAGCATAGTAATTTTAACTACCTTTAAAGGGGTGATTTACACTATTCTGACTGCTACTGTAGAGATCAGAATTTATCTGAAGCAGGGGTTTTCAAAGTCAAAGGGTGTGAGCCTCCAATTAAAATAATATGCGTTAATTCTTAATAAATCTACACAAAAATATTCAGTCAAGGCTGGTGACTTTTATTATTCGATTAAAATGGTGTATGTGGCTGCTGTCACTTTAAGACCTTACACACAGTGCTGGGCGATATGGCAAAAATGCTATATCAATAATTATATACCATATTGAATGATAATGACATAAGTTGTTAATGCTTCCAGATTTAAAAGAGTACCGCAACAATGACTGAAGCCACAAAAATTAGAGAGTCCATTAAATGGCATAACATGTTTTCGGTTGATACATTTTTAGTGACAGAAAATTTGATACAATTCGAATATTTCAAATTCGATACATTTAGAAAATTTGATACATCTCGAATCTCTATATCTTGGTGGCCGAAAATTCAATTTCAACACACTTTTAGATTCCCATTGTTGCACATTTCTGCTTTGTAATTGACTCTTAGATCAATATAGAGTAAAAGAGCTGATCATTGTTATTGACATAAATTTGATCGCGATTAAATATAATATCATTTATCCGCCCAGCCCTACTTACACATGTATAATGACCTTTAACTGTTTACTTTCACTTTAGACATAACTGATCGTGATGGCATTTTAATTAAAGATATAAAGACAAAGTAACTAAAAATATTTGTAATACAAAAATGACAATAATATTTGGTTAAATGAGTGAACCGGTTTCTTAACAAAATATCTCCCCTATGGAAAATGGTAATTTAAAAATAAGACTGTGTGGGTGTCTCAATCAAGACAATTACCTGCGCATTATTTTCCACTCTCTATATGAAAAACATACCAAAACATGACTTTCAAAACAAAGTATGTACCAAAAATTATATTTATGTACCATTACACTCCTAATACAAACCTCATTTGTGGTTTAAAACAAAGGCCATAAACTGTTATCCATGTTTAACTTGCAGCACTGAGAACAACGAACGATTTCACAGCACAACCCTAATCACACAACTGATTCAATCCACAAAAACCAACACTAATTAAACAAACAGGACTAGTAAAAAAAAAAAAAAAAAAAAAAAAAAAGACAAGCACACCCCTGGTGAATTAAATTATTAAATCAAACTACATCACCCCGCCCTCCAATAATTAATATTTGGTTACAAACTTGACAAAAAAATATGGTGTTTAGTCCATATTTTTAAGTTAATAATGCTTTTGATGAGCAAACAAAAAGAAAATCGAGAAGTCTCTCCTGTCCTTACCTTGGCAAGTCACTACGTTTCTCAAAGAACAATCTAAAAAAACAACAAAAAATGTTTTTAGTTGGACTGGGAACCCTTTTTTTTTTTGATTTTGCGTTCACATCCTGTACAGTTATTCTTCCACCACCATTTTACTGTCAACTATAACTTCTCATTATAGAGACACAAATGCACCATCAGACAGAAACCATAACATACAATTCCACACAAACTGTAAATCAAAGTGTCTTACCCAATTGGTGGTGTGGTCCCGCTGTCCATCTGCCCGTCTAGCACCATCTTGTCCTTCTCCAGCTCAGTGATGATCTTATCCATTCTTCCGATCATGCGGTTGACTCGCTTTGACAGACGCTGACTTGCCTTAGACTCCTCCACTGCCTTCTCCTGTCCCGTCTTGGACAGCTCTCGCTTTATCTCCTCCAGGTCCTGTAGAGAGACACACACACATTCTAATGTATATATCTGAAATGAAAATGAATGAATCCTACACTGTAAAAAAATATTATGACAAAAAGATCAAGACGACAAATGTTTTTGTTACTTTAATATTAATTAATTAGTTTAGTTATATAAAGTTTAACTTATTTTTAGTCAGTTGGACTAATGTAAGTTGAGATGACTATAAAAGTTCATTTGTTACAACAACAAAAAATAGGTAGCAAGAATTTTTTTTACAGTGTAGTGCTGGGCAATATGACCTAAAATCAAAACCAATACACTTTACCTAAATTTCTATTATTAAATGATTATTTTATTTATTCATTCATTCATTTTACTTCAGCTTAGTCCCTTTATTCATCAGGGTTCGTCAGCAGATTGAACCGCCAACTTATCTGTCATATGTTTAACACAGCAGATGCCCTTCCACACTACGGCCAATTTAGTTTATTCAATTCACCTATACCGCATGTCTTTGTACTGTAAGGGGAAACCGGAGCACCTGGAGGAAACTCACGCAAACACGAGGAGAACATGTAAACTCCACACAGAAATGCCATCTGGCCCAGCCGGGACTTGAACCAGCAACCTTCTTGCTGTGAGGTGACAGTGCTAACCACTGAGCCACCTAGCATGCCTAATTTTTTTTTTAAATTCATTTTATTGTTTAATTATATATAATCCACTTATTATAATTATAAAATCCTCATATTTAAGGGAAAAAAACTGAAGGAAAGTGAGTGATACTTGACACGTTGAAGGTCATTTAAAAAAATAAAATAAGTGTCTGTCAGGCTTCTGAATATTAATTATATTGTCTGCATTCACTATTTTCTGAAGTGAAAATGCAGATGGATGGATGAGCGCTGGCCTTTGAACCTCTGCTGATTTACATGCGGCACGTCAAATATCTTACGTGTCTCGCTTTCTCTTTTTTGCACACCTGAGAGAAACGCACACGCTCAGTCTGTCCACACGTGCTAGTATGTTTTAAAGGGAAAGTATTAACACTAAAAAAACTGAAATCAGGGTCCATACACATTTCTTACTATTAAACTTGCATGACTTTTCAAAGGGTTTCTAGTAAATTTTCATGACTTCTTTTTTGTTTCAAGTAATGGGTATGTATACGTGGTAAATAATAAGAAAAACAATACATGATAAAATTTATTACAGCCTATCGTAAAACAGACAGTAGTCTAATTAGTTTCAATTTATTTTATTATTAAATTTATTTAATATTTTATTGTTAAATTTCATTATTATATTTGTATTATAAAATTTTACAATATTATTAAATTTGTTATACATTACATTTATTTTTATTCATTCGTTCATTCATTTTCATTTCGGCTTAGTCCCTTTATTAATCAGGGGTCGCCACAGCGGAATGAACCGTCATGTTTTACACAGCAGATGACCTTCCAGCTGCAACCCATCAGTGGGAAACATCCATACACAAACATCATTCACACACATACACTACGGACAATTTAGCTTACCCAATTCACCTATACCACATGTTTTTTGGGGGAAAACGGAGCACCCGGAGGAAACCCACGCGAACACTGGGAGAACACTACACACAGAAATGCCAACTAACCCAGCCCGGGCTCGAACCAGCGACCTTCTAGCTGTGAGGTGATTGTGCTAACCACTGTACCACCATGCTGCCCCTATTTATTTTTATATCTATGTAAAATTTACTTGGATGATGCTTACACAGCAATAATAATGTGAGAGTACGTGATTGGCCAAGGACAGAAAAAAAGTAAAAACAACTAATTTATATTCAACTATACAGATATTTGTTAAAAAAATTTTTTCTTGACTTTTCTAAAATGATGTGGGGCTTTTTTTTGCGTTTTTTCCAAAACTTTTCCAGGCCTGGAAAATGCCATGTCAAAATTCCATGACTTTTCCAGGTTTTCTGTGACAGTATGAGCCCAGTGAAATCTTCATCACTGGGGAAATTACTTTGATTATAGTTTAAGAATTTTGTTTTCTTTTCAATAAATCATCCAGCCCAAATGAATGCATCTTTACGCTTGTGCTTCTGCTCTCACACACCTCACTGTACTCCTGCACATCATCCTTCAGGTCCTCCAGCTCCTCTTTCTCTTTGGTGAGGAGATTCTTCTGCTCCTTCAGTTTGGTGCAGGCGTCGCTCAGCATGTCAATCTCTTCCTTAGTGATCTCCTCGCCCTGAAAAATGAAACGCAGCGTTTATCAACACTCACCCTTGTAAACGCACACAGACATTGACATGCATGAGAGGCAGTGTTGGGGAACCTTTGAATCAGTGGCGGACTTGACCTTTTGGCGCAAATGAGGGTTCGGTGCTTGCTCCACAGTCCATAACAGTTTTAATGAGGCAATATACCAAAAATTTAGGACATTCAGTGGAAAAACAGCTAATTAAAATATACATTCTACATATAAAATAAGTGAAGTACATCTTGAATTTTCTGTGCATAGCTACAGTAACAGTTATTGTACAGTCAATTTATCCTTTAAAAACGAGTTAGCCAAGTCAATAAGAGAAATTATCTTATTTTTAGCAAATATTTTATCAAATGATGACTTTGTTAAAAAACAATTACACCTGGAAAGATGACAATAAAAACAAAGGGCTCTATTTTAACAATCTAGACACAAAGTCTAAAGCACAAAAGCATTAAGGGGTGTCTGAATCCACTTTTGTGATTGGATTTGCTATTTAAACAACGTAGCACAAAACGTGAAACTTACTGTTGTGCTGGTCGAAAAATAGTAACAAATCACTCCATACACACCTTGCAGGTGTATAATAGGGCCCAAAGTGTTGTTCTGAAGCTTAGAAATAATTTTCTTTTTCAAAATTCTTTGAATATTAATATAAAAGTTCAAAACACAGCATTTATTTAAAACTGATTTAAATTGTTTTATTAGATTTGTTGCTTTATTTGAACTGATTTGAATGTTTTATAATATTCATTATAAACAACTTTTTTAAACAATTTAATTACCTTTTCTTTTTTTTAGCATATTAATGCATCTTTGATTAATAAAAGTAAAAACAAATCTTACTGTCCACAATTTCTAAACAATAATTTAACTTTAATTTAAAATCAAAACTGATTTGAAAACAGCTGAATTACTGTCTCACTTTTGCTACTCCCCAACACTGATACAGACACACTGGTTACTATTTTATTAAAGGATCAGTCAGAGGAAGGAAAGGTTTCCAACAAAAGTCAAAAAGGTGACTAAAACCAACTGAAACGCATTATAGGGCTCATTCACTGGTGGGTTTCTGCATGTTTCACTGTCCTACAGACTCACACAAACTCATACAGGGGCAGAGAGTTGAGGAGTGAAGTTGGAAGGAGGACGCAGGCATTACCACACCAATATCTGCTCTTCAAATCAAGATATTTAGATTATAATTTGTTTATTATAATAACATTAACAAATAATAATGTTTGTGCAGTCCAGGCTCATTAGAAATACATGCTTCAGCATACATTTTTGTGAAACATAAAAAGAGTTGTTCCAGATACGTTTCGTTGCACGTTTCAGAAGACAAATCCATTAGAGGGCGCTTTTTTTTTTTGTCTAAACTTTTGTTTCACATTTTTGTGAATGTGAAATATATTACGTAAGGTATGTTTTGATGTATGTTTTAATGCAAGTCTTTCTTGTAAACATCCTGGAGAAAGCAGAGCTTGTCATACAGCTCACCAGCAAACCACTGACCTAAACCCTTCTCTAAAACCTACAAATAATGTTTTCAAAAGCAAATATAGGAGAAAACTGCACTGCAACCACATAGTTTTACCTTTATTTTACACTGCTTTTATCTCTTTAGTGGAAATAAAATTTACTGGATCTGCATCACAAGTACAACACTGTACAGAGTGAACTACCTGACCCTGCCGGAAAAGTTGTCCAAAACTACAAACTATTAACAATAAATTTATTAAATTATAAATTATGAACGAAGTTTTTTGTGGTATCATTGATGCTGTGCAAGGAACTGCACAAAAATAATGCTTTTTTGTCAATAATGTGTCCCTGTTAATATCATTTGTGCGAAAATAAGCATGTTTAAGTACAGCCAAAACATAAGTTTTGCTGTATGTTCAAACTACTCATTTAAAATGAGCTAGATCAACACAATTCTTGTGTTATTTTGGGACAACTTAATTGTTTTATGTTCAATCCCCTTAATCAACTTGCGTTTTGACAATATGAAGGAATTGTGTGGAATCCAGCATTTTTAGTGTACGTTTTTGCAGTTTCACAAAAATGTAGAGCGAAGCATGTATTTTCCATGAGCATGTGTTGTGTTTGTGTCTGTTGTGCTAAATATAACCTAATCATATGCTAACGGAACCTTTTCTGAAAATGTAAATGAGAGAAAGGCACAAAAAAGTGACTATGAGAGCAGAACATCAGTGTGTTGAAGTTAGAATCAGTTCAGCATCTAACCTGAATGCGCAGATACCTCTGCCACTGCTCGAACTGAAGAAATAAACACGCAAAATGATGCACACGACAACACACCGAAACAGAGAAAGTCATTCCTGTGACATGTCAGCACAAGATCCTGTTCTACATTAACATGACAGAAATGGATGAATGCAACACTCAAAATCATTGTCAGAATCATCACTTTCTGTTTTTTTTACTGCATTTGGCCTGAAAAGACTGTTTTAGTTTAGTTTAAGCTCTACTGTTCGTTATGCTTGACACAGAAAGGAAATTTGTCTTTAGCACTGGATTTAAGACAACAACTGCATGCATACATACAACAATCACAAAATAGCAACACTCATCAAGACAACAACATAAGTTAAAATTTTAAAAACATATTAGCCCCATACATGTTACTGCAGATTTTTCTTGACAACCACCCCCTTCACTTCAAACAGTGATCCGATTTAATACAACAACAGCAATTGGGATAAATTACTTTTTATAAGCATTTCTTTGGGCTTTAGGAATTCTAAACTTGCACCTTGATGGTAACACTTCAAAAGCAGAGTGAAAGGGATGTGTATTATCTTTAAAAATCACAATTGCTGTCTTTTTCCATATAAAAACAAAGTCAAAATAAATAAAATCTGCAGCGAATGTTGTTTTTGACCAGTTATCTTATTTGCCTGATTGATAATTTGCAATACTTAATTTATGTGAAGCTGCTTTGACACAATCTACATTGTATAAGCGCTATACAAATAAAGGTGAATTGAATTGAATTGAATACTGCCTTCTTCTATTTAGGTGTTGTGTTACCAAACCATGAAACAATATTATATGTGAGAACAGTCGCTATTAATGGTCTATAAGCCAAGTGTAAAGTCTGTGTACTAACATTAAAACTTCTCAACCTGCAGAGGAAACTGAGGCGCTGACTGACTTGCCTTCTTATAAACAGCCTCTACATTATTATCAAAATACCATTTATTGTCAATAATTGTGCCTAAATACTTAAAATTTGAGACGTGCTCTACTATTTGTCCATTTATAATGACTGGTTTATAAAATCTAGTATCTACTGCTCTAATTTGACTTTCCAGACATACAGTTTAAGTCAGAATTATTAGCCCCCTTTAAATTTTTTTTTCTTTTTTTAAATATTTCCCAAATGATGTTTAACAGAGCAAGGAAATGCTCGGGTAATATGTCGAATAATATTTTTCCTTTGCAGAAAGTCTTATTTGTTTTATTTCAGCTAGAATAAAAGCTGTTTTTGATTTTTAAAAGCTATTTTAAGGTCAAAATTATTAGCCCTTTTTAACTGCAGAACAAACCATCGTTATACAATAACTTGCCTAATTACCCTAACTTGTTACTTTAAGCTGTAAAGAATTGTCTTAAAATATCTAGTAAAATATTATTAACTGTCATCACGGCAAAGATAAAAGAAATCAGTTATTAGAAATGAGTTATTAAAACTATTATGTTTAGAATAAAATATAAGGAGCTATAATTTCTGCTTGTGTGTGTGTGTATATATATATATATATATATATATATATATATATATATATATATACATATATATATACATATATATATACATATATATATATATACATACATATATATATATATATATATATACATATATATATATATATATATATATATACATATATATATATATATATATATATATATATATATACATATATATATATATATATATATATACATATATATATATATATATATATACATATATATATATATATACATATATATATATATATACATATATATATATATATATATATATATACATATATACATACATATATATATATATATATATATATATATATATATATATATATATATATATATATACATATATACATACATATATATATATATATATATATATATATATATATATATATATATATATATATATATAT
The DNA here is from genome assembly GCF_903798145.1 of Danio aesculapii. Classification (NCBI taxonomy): domain Eukaryota; kingdom Metazoa; phylum Chordata; class Actinopteri; order Cypriniformes; family Danionidae; genus Danio; species Danio aesculapii. Next base: position 34,471,347 of record NC_079447.1, on the reverse strand, counting down.
ATATATATATATATATATATATATATATATATATATATATATATATATATATATATATATCCCAATGTCAACCAATTTGGCATTGTACGATGTCTAATGTAAAACATTGATGTCTAATGTAAAACAGGCGAATGAATTAATTATGTGAAATTAATTAATTCAAACCGAATTAATTATTTGTAGCCTACCGTTTTAACTACCTGACCTGCATGGTCTTTGTTTTACCTATAAAGAAATAAAAAAATAAATAAATACAAGTTACACACAATTTACCAGAACTCTGGCATGAATAGGTAAAGTGATCGGTGTTGTTATAATGCCGTTGACAAACTTGGTTGGGAAAAAAGGTGCACAACCAACATGAACCAACCAACAGTATCTGAGGTTTTCAGTAAAATTACTAAGTACAAGCGTGAAAGCGAAAGATTGAAGCAGTGTACTGATGCTGTGACACATTACCTGATAAATTCAAAAGACTGAAGAGTCATTAGATGGAGACAAGATTAATTAAATATCACGTTTAACAACTATAGTGAGATGCGTTCCAGCGGTAGATTCTTGATAAACTGTCTGACGTGCACTTCTCTCTGGGCTGACTGCTGGAGCTCAGACACTGCAGAGTGTATGAGTGTGTGGTCATGTAATGTGCGTTTTCGTGTGGAAGGAGGGCTTTTCAGAAATGCTAGATTAAATGTCAGTGTGGACGTGGATCGTTTTCGCTCTAAAATGCCATTTTAAGACGTATTAGTGTAAACGGGGCCATGTATATTTTTCTCGAGCGGGTTGCTGCTGCGACAGGGGCGAGGTGGAGGATTGTGATGCTGGCTCAGCATCGTTATGACTATCGGCCAACAGCGATGGACGATGGCATCGTCTATCAACCCAACCCTAACATGGTCAATTAAAATATGTAAACCAACCTTATTTTTATTCCAGGGGTTTGTTCCACTAAATTTGCCTGAAGTACAGCTTATATATGGCACATTACAGCAGAAAAGAAACATGGATGAATGTGAAGAAAGAACAGGACATTTTTGATGAGTCATAAAAATTAAAAGAAAAGATACTGACAGGTCAAATAAGGTGCTACTCACCTTTTATGAAAAGTTTATGATATGTGAGATTATTCACTTTTTATTTATTAAAAATACAAGAATTAGGATTATTTGAAGCAAAAGAGGTATAAAAGAACAGCATTTTATTTTGTAAAACAATTAATTTCTGATGCCATGATGACAGTAAATAATATTTTACTAGATATTTTTCAAGACCCTTCTATACAGCTTAAAGTGACATTTAAAGGCTTAACTAGGTTAATTACGTTATCTAGGCAGGTTAGGGTAATAAGGCAAGTTATTGTACAATGATGGTTTGTTCTGTAGACTATTGAAAAAATATATATCCTAATGGGGCTAATAATTTTGACCTTAGAATAGCTTTTGTAAAATTAAAAACTGCTTTTATTCTAGCCCAAATAAAACAAAAAAAAACTTTCTCAAGAAGAAAAAAATATTATCAGACATACTGTGAAAATTCCCTTGCTCTGTTAAACATCATTTGGGAAATATTTAAACAGGAAAAAAAAATTCAAAGGGGACTAATAATTCTGACTTCAATAATCTCACCCCAAATACTGAAAAGTAGTGCACAATTTTAAGTTTATTCCAAATGCCATGACATGGAGTAATCATTTCAAACAAACACTATTGTATTTAGTTTCATTTCATGTTAATGAAGTTCTTAAAAAGTGTTAATACATCATCAGACTCTGTACAGACTTAAAACAAACATTTTAGGTGTTATTTTCTTACCTTAATCCCCTCCAGCACCGGCGCAGTGTCTCGTAGTGTTTCTGAATGGATGGCCACATCTACACTCGACAGAGGGTGTTCTGCATCCACCCGTCGTTCTCCTTCCACCTCTAGCACCTCAGCCTCCTGGAGATACATTAAAAAAAAGCTTCCAGAAAGAGTTCATCTACACTACAGGTATTGTGCAGACATCACTGTAAGACTGTAATGACCTGTGCCTGTGTCTGCTCCTTTGCTTTCTCTGCAGCATCAGCCAGTCTCTCCAGCTCTCGCTCTCTGTTCTCCTGTCTGATGGCCGCCTCTTCTTGCAGCGTGGCCTCCAGCTTGGTCTTGTTATCCACTTTAGAGAAGTCCAACTCTGCTACTTTCATCTGCGCCTCTTTAGCCTGTGAATGCACATCAGAGCACACACTCATTTCAGCAGTGCTCCCAAGTATACGAAAATTATTTGTCACCTCTGTACTTTCTGGAGTTTGAGTCACTTTTTTGTGGTCTGCAAAAAAAATGTGGATCATATGGTGGCTGACGTCAGCACAGGGTTCTGGTTTTATTCAAAATATTAATTAAAGTAAAATAAAACCCATTGCCTTGCCATCTAATTGAAAAAAATACATATATCATTTATTTATTTATTTATTATTTATTTATACAACAGTTCTGTCTGGTTCTCGAATCTAATTGGCTGATAGCCGTAAGATTTTAAGTAATATCAGCACTCCTACAGCTTCTTCACCCTTGTGTATTACTCCGTTTGACAAATATCGCAGCTGTTGGACAACATAATGTACTTTTGAGGCTTTTTTTAGTCAAGAATGAAGTTGTTTAGATTGCAACTATGCAGTTTATTATTAAGGATTGTGCCTATTTTAAATATTTATCATTTCAAAGATTCAGTGCGTTGGCGGCCAGCCTGCAATACTGAGTAGAGCAAAGATGTTGTTCCACAAGATGGCGACAGAGAGCACATAAGTCCTTAGGGGAGAAAAACTGCATTTTTTCAGCATATGTTTCAAACTACAGCTGAACATATTATTACAGGTAACAGGTAAGTGACATTCAATGTCGATCTCACTCTTTTGTATTTTGTAGTGCTGAATTTATACCACAGTAATCTGGTAGTGTTTGCTTTGCTTTAGCTTTCTTAGGGTTAATTATTGTGATTTCACAATTGCAACAGAGAAACACTGGGAAATCTCTTTATTAAAATGTGAGAATGCTACAGAATCATTTAAACACTATTCTGCTGTTCTGACGTCAGCTGCAGATGTGAATGAATGGTGGAAGAAAGTAGTTCCTCTTACAAAAGGGTTTTTGAGACTCTCCATGTTTGATTTTCTTTTTATACACATGATTATGTTGTCGAACTTTTGTATAAATGCAATATTACATTCGTAGCAGTGCTATATGGCTGTATATCGTCACTGGTGGGACACTAAGGCACTCGGTCTGTGGCCTCGAGCCAACTCACGCCGCCCACCATTGCTGATATACAGCCATATCGCTATGCTACGAGTGCGATATTGCTCATATATATGCACATAAACAGTTGAAGGCAAAATTATTAGCCCACCTTTGAAATTTTCTATTCTTTTTAAAATATTTTCCAAGCGATGTTTAAAGATGATTTTTTAAAATAATTTTAATAACCAATTTCTAATTGTATTTTCTTATTTTCTAACTTATTTCTTATTTTCTAACTGTTCTAGCTTATTTTCTTTTGTCTTTGCCATGATAACAGTACATAATATTTTTATAATTATTTTGCAAAATACTAAAATTCTGTTTAAAATGCAATTTAATTAGGTTATCCTAAGTGGGGCTGTAATTTTTGCCTTATAAACTGTTTTAATAGTTAGAAACTGCTTTTATTCCAGCCAAAGTAAAAGAAATAATACATTCTCCAGAGGAATAAATATTATAGGAGATATTGTGAAAATCTCATTCCAACATAGCTTTGAAAATATTTGAAAAGAATGAAAATTTCAATAAGAGTTAATCATTATATAAACATTATTTATTATAAATTAATTAAAAAAAAAAAATATATATATATATATATATATATATATATATATATATATATATATATATATATATATATATATATATATATATATATATATATATATTACAGAAACCATATTTGTAGTTAGGTGCTATACTTGTGATTTAGACTTTCAAATATAAAGCACCATCCAGTGCCACTGCTTTCAAGTATTCGTTTAGCATATATTGACTTCACATCATTAATGTAATTTTCCTTTAAAGGTATGCAAGTTTAAAAAAAAACTCTCTTCTGAAAATACCATAAAATTTTTGAAGATATTTAAGAAACATGCTAAATAAGCATTCTTGTTTATTTGAAAAACAATGCTGAAGTCAGATATTCTGCTTTGAAAATGTCCACTACATGTCAGAACTTGGTCCCATTAACCCGCCCAATGCCAGTTTAGCCAATTATAATTCAGCAGCTCGGGTTGCCTTGTTGGAAAACACCATATTTTATTCATTCATTCATTCATTCATTCATTCATCCATTCATTTATTCAGAAAGGCTCTCAAAGCATGCGTCCGTGACCAAATTGCAACCTCCGGTGGACAGTAGCAAAATCCAAAATGAGACGCAAATTCCTTCCACATGAGGTTATTAATTAGCAAACAATATAAATATTACAAACACAAACATTCAGTGAGCAGGTTACATTGTAGCCCTGTGTCCTAACAATGCGCTACATGATGAGATTTGCAGTAATGTGCAATTAGGCTGTTTGCAAATGACGAAACATGACAAAATTTTAAGCACAGAATATGCACTCACTCACGAAAAGGTAAGGTTTATAATCTAATTAATACATAAACCTCTTTAACATTATTAAACATACATGCTGAATCCCTGGTGTGTTCTGCTACTGCTTTCCGTATATGGCAATAAATGTCATGTAAAATGCATTTAACACTGAATAAAGCACATGAGGTGTACCTGAGGTGATCATTGTCATTTATCCCGTTGATCACATGTGAGATACAGAAGCAGTTTCTAATATATCAATTCGAGGTGTTGGTTAGAACAAAAACTAATAAAATACTAATAAACTAGTTTGAGCTTGAATTAAAGAATTTAGGAAATGTAATTTAAAGTAAATGTGCTGCTAAATTGAAAGGACTGTGCAGTATGGGGAACTGAAATGCATGTTTTGTGAATGTGTTTTATTTAGAGCCACCAGTAGTCTTTCTTTTTAGTTATAAATCTCTGTGAATTATGCTTTTTTTCTTCTCAGAAATGCAATTTTGACCCAATTTGACTTGCCCACTCAGGTGTGACTTGCTTTCTGAAAAAAAACACAAAACAATCATTGTAAATATTGCATATCTTGTCCAGCACGTACCATGATGTCTGGCAGGTTCTGTAGTGTGGTTTTGAGCTGGTCTGCAGGAGACAGTGTGTCCGGCAGAAACATGGCTCGGGACAGCAGCAGCAGAGATGTGGGAATGTGCTGGTTGAGGTGAAGCTCCAACCACTGACATGATCAAAAAAGTTAGATGCACGATGAGAAGACGGATTACTGGAATATGTTTGATCACAGAGGGAAGTGTTTACCTGTTTAAGCTGCTCTCTCAGTCTCTCCTGTGTCACACCCAGAGCTCTCATTCCTCTTACTCGACATGCCGCCTGCAGCTCGTTCGCATTCAGACTGTCCACTCCCTCCTCGGCTATCAGCTGACAATCACACACACACATACACACAGATTTAACTCAAGCTGGTATAGACATTTTGAAAAAAAACAAACACAAAATATACGATTTAAAAGGTTAAAACTAATTTAATTTTAAAAAGCATCAATGAAATAAAAGTGCCATATTTTACACTTTGGCTTAAGTGATTTCTTTAAGTGATGTCCCTTTCATTTTTATTATTATTATTATTATTATTATTATTATTATTATTATTATTATAGCCTTTATTCCATCCTTTTTTACTTTTTTTTACCTTCTTCTCTGTAAAGCCCTTTGGGATGTACATTTATAGGTGCTATAAAAAATAACATTTTTAATTAATATTATTATTACCTTAATTTTTTGGTAACACTTTAGAATAATGGTCCATTAGTTAATGTTAGTTAATGTATTTACTAACATTAACAAGTGTGATTAATCTTGTAAAGCACTTATTAATCATAATTCAACATAAACTAATGAATTTTTTAACTCCAAATTTGTACTTGTTAACATTAGTTATTGTACTGGGAGTTACTATGAACTAACATTTATTTATCTTATTTGTTTGTTTGTTTCAATGCCATATGAGCAACATTGCCTATATACATGGCAAAACCCATACTAAACATACAATATATAACAAGCAGTCATATTGGTTTCTTGATAAACATTCATTGTATAAACAAACATACAAATAACAACATTATCCTTATATTTTGAACAATTCCTTAGATTGGTTATCTTTATATCAAAGGAGAAAATTACATTTGTACTTATTTACTTTAAAGGCTCTCTTAGGTAAACTACCATCCTATCTTTATAATTTGCTAACATTTCACATGAATAACCAACACACTAGATTTGGTTCCTGTATTCATTAAACAGTCCCAAGGGTATAGTCTGAACTTGGCAAATGTGATTTTTCCTTTTATGCTCCTAGGGCTTGGAATGACCTGCAAAATCAGCTTAATCTTGACACACTTCCGACTTTGAATAGTTTTAAACATCTTCTGTACAACGTTTTAAAGGATACTTGTAATTGTTTTTATGATCTGACTTTTATGAATGGTGATTTTGTAATTTTGTGGTATTGTTTGTTTTTGTGATTTTTATGTGAAACTTTATGTGCTCTCTGCCATCTTGAACAGGTCACATTGGAAGTAGAGACAGAACTGTCTCAATGAATATTTAAATTTTATTATCAAAAATAATTCCTGAATAAAAACATTCTCTAATATCATTTAAAATACTCATTCTATTAAATATGTTTTATCATCCCCTTAAAATAAATATAAGTGCGAGTAACCTATTTTACTCTCATATGTATTTAGATTAAATAACATTAAGCATCGTACAGATGATAGAATACCAAAGTAAATGTATGAATATTTGTCTGTTCATTTTAGTAAAAACAATCACTAACATTAACCAATGGACCATTATTTTAAAGTGTTACCAATTTTTTTTCTGTACTTTAGAATGAGTTCTACTTAATTACATATTCTTCTGTTCACAAAATAAGCACACTTTTTTTACCATCATTTACAGAACGGCATTCAGTGTACAATTTTATACCAAAAAAATCTTGATATTTAGAACAAGAAACATTTGCTGACATTTAAGGATCACCACAAAATACTGATTAACTGTCTTTGTACTTTGCCATTTTCCTTTAAAGGTTTTACCTATTTGTCAGCAAAAATCATTTACTAATTATTGTAAACATTAAAGCAAGTACAGGCCAGAATAAATATTTTATTTTTAAATAAATGTGTGTTTTCTAAATAATGATGGAATATCATTTCACCCGTATTTACAGATTTTAAATTCAAAAAGTTATTTGAAACGTTAAATATTTAAAATATGTTTCATGTAAATAACAGCACTTTTGTTCATTTATTTTCATGCAAAAACCAACATGTCCCTAATCATTATACACTCAACTTAAAACACTTCATTTATCCTCAATTAAACTTTATGAATGTAAATTTAATCATATGGAAAGCAGGAATTGGATTTATAAAAAATTATATACAAGATATTTTATTGCTTAACTATTTAAGATTCTATCAAATAATCACTATAAAGACATGAACATGAACTGTTTTAAAGATTTTTTTAGAAGAAAATCTGAATATTAAAATGATTTCTGAAAAAAACAGGTGACAATGAAGATACCAAACCATTAATTTACATTGTATAAAATAATATCTCATAATATTTCTTCATTTGTGATTGATTAAATGCAACTTTAGTGAATGCAAGAGCTTAAAAACGTAAACATTCTAGCAAAAAATGTAAATAATATTTTTTAGTATAAAAAATTAATATTTTATATAAATATTTTAATAATAGCATAGGAGAAACAACTCAAAACGTGGGAAAAACAAAACAACATTAGCTTAAATTTGTCAGTAGAAAAAAAAGAGTCTAACTTGTGGAACAGACAACAAACTTAATTGAATGTAATTACAAAAACTGAAATACTTCAAATGAAATAAATTATCATCACAAGGACGACTCTTTTCGACACAATTTCTAACCTTGTCATCTGCGCGGATTGCTCGTAGCTTCATGATAAGCTGGAAGCGCAAGAAATTGTTGGTGCCGATGGACTGCAGCTCTAGCAGTTTGCACAGAGCCACGAGCTGCGGCCGCGTCAGGTTATCCAAAGTCAGTTCGTCCTCAAACAGCTTGGAGAAACGAATGATCTGCTCATTGCTGGGTATCTCTCCAGAGTCCCGGATCTGAGAGAGAAGGCAGAGGGCAAAAGAGAGCTTGCTTCAAAAGCAGTTCTCATTCATATCAATTCATAAGCATCGCCACATGGGGGCAACAGAGGGCTGTGTTTTAAACTACTTATAGATGACGTACAGTAGAGATTTGATGGTATGAACATTTCATATCATGATTATAGTGAACTTAAGTATCAATGCTATTGATATAATCACGACTTTGTGAAATAGAACTTAAAATAAAAGTCTCACACACTTAAGGCATTCTGAAAATGATCAAACAACAACTTAAATTGCATCTTTATGTAATTGTGGGACAAACAACATTAACGTCATGAATACCAGCATTTGGATTTGTTTACTTTTTTCGTGTAAATTGTTTTTGTTTTGCTTATATTTATTTATTTAGGTTTTAATGCCATATCAGCAGCACTGGCTATATTCATGGCAAAAACATATACTAAATATAATCATATAATCATATCAGTTTCTTAACAAACATACATTGTAAAAAAAAGAAACATACATGTAGCAACAACACTGTAAACGGTCATATACAATCTTTTAGTTTGATAAAACTAAATAAATAAATATTATAAAATTACTACAGAAGACACCTTTTCAAACATTTCACTTAAAATATTCCCGAATAAAAACATTCTCTAATATCATTTAAAAATACACATTCTATTAAAATATGCTTTATCGTTAACATATTCTTACACAAGTCACAAATGTTTTTTTCTTCCCCTTTCAATAAATATGCAGTGTCCAATTCTACATCTCATATGTACTACCTGGTATATATATATTTATTTATTTATTTATATTTAAAAAACAATACCTGTTTAATTTGTATTATGCAGAAAGGATGCTGGATCAAATTGATCAAAGATGACAGAAATGAATAGTTTTACAAAATAAAATGCTGTTCTTTTATGCCTCCTTTGCTTCAAATAATCCTTATGATAATCATTTCTTTCATTTACAAATGGATTAACTACAATTTGTCATTCCTACATTCATCCCATTTCATTTGCCATTTTTCAATAATATACAGATTTAAAACGGGTTTAATATCAGACACAGGAATTTCACATTCTGTTATCTCTAACTGTAGGGCTTCTTTAGCTGCTTTATCTGCACGTTCGTTTTCAATGAATCCCATATGTCCAGGTATCCAGCAGAAAATAATATCAGTCTTTTTTCTTTAAAAGATTCACTTTTTCTATTAAGCTAAAAACCATAGGATGATCAGTTTTCATTGATTCGAGTGCTTGTATCACTGCTGCAGCAGATACTAATCCATCTGATTTTGAACCATCTGGATACATTGGTACATAAGTTGGTAGATTGCATCAGTATATTCATAAACTCTTTCTGGTAAACCTTTGGGTGGATGTCCCTTTTTTAAACTGAGACAGGTGCATTATAATAGGCTTTTTAACATACCAAGGTGGTATTGTTTTGCTTTTACAGGTAAATTGGCTTTTCTTATTAAAGGCATGTGTTTAACCTGCACTTGGTAAACTACCTTAAAAGGGATCCTTTTATGTTGTTTATCGCTAAATTGTGCTTCCAAAAAGTGCAAAAATGTGTTCGAAAAATATATTATAATTTGGATTTCTCTGACTGATATTTTGACTGAGATTTGCTCAGTATTATCAATAGTGTGCAACACACACTTTAAATAAAAGGAATACAACATACTTTAACTGGACACAAATATATAATTATTTATTAACTTCATATATAAACACGAAGTTACATTACATTACAGCCTTTTGCAATATTACAGGATTTACCATGAGTTTTCAAAATCTCAATACACAATCATGGTTTTAATGATAATGAAAACTTGAAATAGTGACACTAATATTCAGAAAATTTACTATGGTTTAACTTGAAATTGGTAAATGTAACAACACTATTGTACAGTTGTTGTTATTTTTAGGTTGTAATCTGAACACATGTAACTATGACTTACCTTCTGAAAGAAAGTGGAGAACTCTTCGGTCACGTTGCCTTTGGCTGCTTTGTTTCTTAGTGCAATTTCCTCGATTGTGTCCTGCAAGAACTTGGCCATCTCCAACTTTACTCTCAGCTCCTTCTTCAGCCTCTCCTCCTGCAAAACAAACACACAGAAGCCCCATTTACCCCTGGTATTAAGATTTGGGTCGTTTTGGGAGACATTCCTGTTTTGTCCACTTTTGACAACTTTTGTGATGAGGGGAGAGTCTTTGGGCAACTGTGCCTTTAGGATTTCTTTTGTCATCTTTCAATATAATATTGCAAATTAATTTAATTATCATAATGTACAGTAAAAAAAAAACACCTTAAAATAAGATGTAATGTTTGGATGACATTTTTAACAATGCAAGTAAATGTTAAAGCTGTGAAATCATTTACACACAGGCAAAGACAACATTTTTAACCATTTTTTGATTTTTCCATTAAGTGATGTTTAAATGGAGATATTTTTTAACACATTTTTAAAAACATAATAGTTACTAACTATTTTATTTTGCCTTTGCTATAAAGACAGTACATAATAGTTTACCAGTTATTTAGCAAAATGCTAGTATTCAGCTTAAAGTGCCATTTAAAGTGCAAATAGGCTTACCTTGGTTAATTAGGCTAACCAGGCAAGTCATTGGACAACAGTGGCCTGTTCTGTTGCCAGCTAAAAAAAATTTGGGGATGGGGTGCCGATAATATTAGCATTTTTTACATTTTCAATTTATTCGATTTTTTATAATTGCAGCCAAACTAAAAGAAATAAGACCTAATGCAACATTTATATCATTTTAGGTTTAACATATAGATAGATCTGTAAATATATTATTTTATACATTTAACTTTAATATTTAGATTTAGTGTTTTTATTATTCTTTTTATGATTTAATTCACCTTATTCTGCAGTATGAGCGGGCGCAACAATTTAAATCTTTTTTGGCTCGAAACTTCCGGTGTCATTTACTTCCATACATTTTAAACTTATATATTATATGATTCTGCTTTGTTTGTATAATCATGCAAACACTTGTTTGTAGAGCAAGTAGTTTGACTGTTTTCTGCGGTTTATTATTCCTAGTCATCCTGCCATAGGGAGCGGAATTGAAAATCTAAAACAAATCGCAAAAACGAGCGCATTTCCGTATTGATGAATAAGGTCAATACAGTGGATCAATTTTTTCCATAACATATAGCTATAAAAATACAAATTCAGAACATGCAACACTCATTTAAGTCACTGTGTCTCAGTATGTTTGCATAAAATAAACCGATTAACTCAAAATTTAAGAATTCATACATAAAACTCATCTGTTATTTAAAACAGAAATGGACAGACTGTTTGAGAATGCAAGACTGCTACATTTCAGAAATGTAATTGTTAGTCAGGGCGACACGGTGGCTCAGCGGTTAGCACTGTTGCCTAACAGCTAGAAAGTTGCTGGTTCGAGTGGCATTTCTGTGTGAAGTTTGCATGTTCTCCCCGTGTTCGCATGGATTTCCTCCGGGTGATCCAGTTTCCCCCAGTCCAAAGACATGCACTATAAGTGTATTGGCTAAGCTAAATTATCCGTAGTGTATGAGTGTGTGTGTGTGTGTGTGTGTGTGTGTGTGTGTCAATGAGTGTCAATGAGTGTGTATGGGTGTTTCCCAGTGCTGGGTTGCAGCTGGAAGGGCATCCGTTTAGTAAAACATATGCTAGAACAGTTGGCTGTTCATTCCACTGTGGAAATAGAGACTAAGCTGAAGGAAAATGAAAGAATGAATGAATTTCTAGTCAAACGCTAATTTCTTTTTATGAATGAAAACCTAAAATATAGATAATTATAAAATTAAGACAATTTTAACTTTTGGATTTTTTACGATTTCTTTAGCTTTTTCTATATTACTTAAATGGCCATTTCCTTTAGATACTGGAGTTATAAAAGCCACAGAATTTTTTCATTGTGTATGAATGTTCTTATGTATGGAGGACTAAACCTGCAAAAACAATAAATAAATAAATAAATAAAGAGTAAATAAATCCATAAATTCTTGCATAAATAAAATAATAAATAAATAAATATGCAAATAAATAAATGTAATTAAAAAATCCACTAATTCCTGCATAAATAAATATTTCAATAATTAATAGTACAGGCAGCTAAATAATTAAATAAATTGCACAATGGGAATAAGAAAATGGAAAATCAGAAAATAAGGAATTTGTGGATTTTTAGATACATTTACATATTTATCTATTTAATGTTTTATTTATGCAAGAATTTATGGATTTATTGACTCATTTATTTATATATTTGCGTATTTATTTATTTATTGCTTTTGCAGGTTAAGTCCTAGTCTTTTGTGACTGTCTGAACGTATTCGATCAATTAGCATCTAGGCTAAAACAGCAACACTTTGCACCTGTATTTACACTGCAAAAAAAGTGATTAGTTGATTTTACTTTAAAAAAGGGAGTAACTCATTGCCCTATAAATTATTAAGTAACAAACTAGGTGCATAGTTATAAAAGTTAAGTCAGTGTGTTTACTGATTATTTTTGGGTAAAATCAACTTGTTGCTTTTAAAGCAACAGGTTTAAGCAGTTTCTTTTTTTTTTTTAAATGAAAAGTAACTAATCGCATTTTACAGTGTAGCGTCATCCACTTGTCAACAAAGATGCTTTTTAACACACGGTGTAAACAGAGAGTGTGTGTGAGGCAGATAAATGACATGTTAGCACATTGGTTTAGTACAGGTTGAGACATTTACGGCGTGACTTTGACAGAAATACAATTAAGGTCTTAAAGGGTCTTTAATTATAGATTCAAGTTCAAAAGGTCAACTTGCCTTTTTGGACTGTGTCTCGAAGGTGGACGGCAGCATGTTGGGGAAGAGCTTCAGTGCGACAGGAAGCAGAAACTCCATGAACGGAACAATGATAAAGACCAGGAAGGGCAGGAGGCGAAAGACATCTGCACACGTCCTCAGAAACTGCAATTAACACAAGACAGGCAGTGATGTCAGCAGATTTGGGGATGAAATGCAATTATTGATGTGTGGTGTTACATTTAACCTGTAGAGGTAAAAATAAACTAAAGCCTCTGAGAGGCCTGTCATGAAGAGCTAAGAACAGACTTCAGAGAATAAGCTGTATGCCAGAAAGACTACACACACCACTGTATAATTACAGCTCAAATCCTGCTGGGATGAGAAAAGAGTGATAAGTTTTCCCCAAAAATGCCTGTCTTCCACAACACTATTTGGGTGAATCTCAATATCTGCTCTATAAGCTTCCATGATATTGTAATAATTATTTAGGACTGTTAAGATATTCTGCATTGTGAAATGACTATTATGGGTAATTACAGACATTCACACGTCATCTCCATTAATTCTTATTAGTTTAATAAAACAAAAATCTAAATCAAATCTATATTGCCATAAAAGAAATGTTAAAGCCCCTACACAAAAACACATTATTGTATTTGATTTTACAGTAATGACATTACTAATATGAATACTGGGAACAATAAAAAAAAATTTTGTGGGAAAAAGCTAAAATGGTTTTTAAAATACAAGCATAAAGGTGAAATTTGCACAGGTGCACATTTCTTAAACCTTTCCTTTTACAGTATAACATAGAAAGAGACAAGAGAAATTATCATGTTAAAGTAGCAATATTATTAAAGGTTTTGTATTTTTTAATTTGTTTTTATTTTAGCATTAATAAAAAATTCTCTAAATTTCAGTTTGGTTTTAGTTAGTGTCATGGGCTTTGTCCGTTTTAATTTAGCTCTTCTTTTGTCAATACGTTTCAATACAGCACTTCCAGTGTACCCAAGCAAAAACGTAAGGCTTGCAGTTTACATTGACTCTAGTGCAAACCTCCTGGTAATAATTTTTAAAAAATTGTTTAAACAAAGATTGGACCCAAAACCATACAAATGCAGCGTAAAAGTATAAAAGTAAAAATTATGTTCTGAGAAAACATTCATATTAAAGACTATGCATGCTAAAACATGCCTAGTGTACATTTTTGGCAGATGGAGAAACAGTTAAGACTTTTTTTAAAAGCCATAGAGTGCATTGATTCAATGTTATATTAAATTGGTCTCACAACATACAGGTTAAACTAACAAAAGACATTCAAACAGACCTTATACCTTTTTGGGGTGGGGTTAAATTAATTTTTAATCCTTATGTACCACCATTTGCATTTTGATGAGCTGTAAAAATGAGAACCCTGTTTCACAGAAAGCTCCTTTGCTCTGCTTGCCTCTCCTGTTTTCAAAATAATAGCCCCACATGTATTGTATGTTTATTACAAGCTTATATAACTTAAAAATAAGGGGGGAAAATCATTGTTGTAATCACACTAGACCAGGGGTCCTTAACCACCGGACCGCAAACCGGTACCAATCCGTGGATCAATTGGTACCAGGCTGCTCAAGAAATCATTAATTATTTTAGTTTTATTTATTATCTGAGTCTGAACAATGTTTTATTTTGAAAAATCTTTTATTTTGAAAAATGACCGTATTTTCACGCTTACATCTCTGTCACTTGAGCGCCCAAATTTAACCCACAAGTAGCAAAATGGCGAAAAGGATCAGTTAAGGACCCGCAAACTGCCAAGGAATAGATCCGCAACCCATCTGTCAACAAATCCAGCATGTCTGTTCAAGAAGATCAACTGCAGGAGATCGCAAATGATGGCGGCCTTTTAGGGGCCGTTCACATATCACGTCTTTTCTAGAGTTCGAGCAAGTTTGTTATTTCCAACGGAGGTACGTGGCTTGTGTGCGCAAGCGGCGTGACGTGCTCGCGCCTTCCATACACACTCAGTTGAATGAATGCTGTGAGTGCACAGCAAGTTTTGTGACAAGAACTGACCGTTCAGATTTGACCTGGTCTGCAGTAAAATTGTCAAGCATTTGCCGAGACCGCGGTGATAAAAAGGTTGGGGACAACTGCACTAGAGCTGCATGATTAATCGGAAAAAGATCGCGATCTCGATTCGACCCCCTGGATGCTCTTAATCCAGCATTTCTACGATTCTGCCAATCAAATTTTCAAGTCATGAAAACTACGAACAGCACTTAAAACTGAAAAGAAAATGAAACTGAAAGCATGCACATTATTTAAATGATCATATTGCATTTTAGAGTTATAATTACGACAAGCATTTGATATGTTTTTTAATCTGATAATGACAAATGTCTGATTTTACCAGTGAAAAAATGCTCTAATACTGTTGTCAATGACAGATTGCAAGCATATGTCTCAAACATAATAATTCAACTTTAGAATTATGAATAGTTGTATTCTGATTTCGTCACTTAACTGTGCATTAATGACCAGGACAAATTCAAAGTCTGTTTAAGTCCCCTATACAAATTCTATTCAAAATTTAGCATTTAACTAATAATATTATTATTGTTGTTTTACCATGTTTGAGAAATAACAACAATAATAGCTTACTCATATTAACCTTTATTTCACATCTACAGAATTTTGAGAAAATAGTGAAATTTATTTTAGGTAAAAAAGAAAACATTGTGGCGGATCAAATGCAGAGTGCATATTATTGATGCCCCATGTAAAATAACCGTCTGTGTTTTATTCTGGTTGGCCTATTTTCACCAATATTTTACACACACACAGCATTTACATGGGAAACCAATAGTGTTTGAGGCTCACTCACTGTTTGTCATTTCTCTGTACTAAACCATCTACAGTGCTTATCAATTCTGAAAAGAATATTTTTTTTCCTAATTATTATTTTATTTCGGTTAGCTTTTCCATTAACTGCTGTTAGTTTGAGTTAGTTTTAATTAATCATGAGTTATTGGTTCAGTTCAGTTTACGAAAATGTTTTTTGAGCAACAGTTTGAGTCAGTTTCTAGTTTAGACAATGAAAACAACCTAGTAAGTTAGTCATGGTTTGTTGTTATCAAGAGCTTCCTGGGCTTTCTTCAGGTTCTCGACTCTGTCAACAACATTACCATAGCGAGGTATGCTAATGCACCAGTCTCATCCAGCATCTGTCACACCTCACTCTGGCTATTCTTCTGACCTGCTTCATCCTTAATCCTGCCTATTCACTGGCGGTCCTCGCACAGCGTGGCTCCTGAAGTTTTTGAAGGCAGTCATCAACCCCCTTCCCAGACCCTCACTCCTGCTCCCACACAGCTACTTCCTTTGGAGAAAGAGAGTGAAGGTTTCTCCAACGCACTGACTCGTCCATCAACATTGTTTTGCTCTTCTCTCTCTGTGCCTGTGGTGATATACATGTCAATGGGCACAACACAAAGGCTCTTTTCAGGCCTGGTTGGCTTAAATTCTTCCCTATAGGACGACTGACACACAGGTGGAGTGAGGGGTGCAGGGAGCCCGATTATAAAGCTGAAGAGCCTTTGTTAAATAATCTCTCATTTTCTAAATTTGTCATATTTGGTCAAATATTTGATATGGCAAAAGATGCAGGAAGTCAGTATTCACCATGTGGACTCACTCCAGATATGATTTGACTTCACTGATTTTGGATGGCATCTTTTCAGATCTGAGAGAGCTTTCACATATGTTGTTCATCTAATCGTTTAATTTTATATATATATATATATATATATATATATATATATATATATATATATATATATATATATATATATATATATATATATATATATATATATTGTTTTTTTTTTTTCAGTTTTTAATTTTATTTATTTTATAATTTTTTTTTGTCCTTTCCCAGAGATGGGTTGCGGTTTGAAGGGTATCCGCTGCGTAAAATATGTGCCGGATAAGTTGGTGGTTCATTCCGCTGTGGCGACTCCAGATTAATAATGGGACTAAGCCGAAAAGAAAATGAAAGAATGAATGAACATGAGTTGAGTTTTTCCTCTTTCTCTTCAATTTCTCTCCTTTTTTTGTTAATTTTGTAGATTCAAATCAATCATTCGTGTTTGTTTTTCATGTATTAAAAAAATAAGTCGACGACAAAGAAAAATAAACCAGAAATAAAATGCATAGCAGCGTAGCTCGTAAAGTGCATGGCAACATGTTTTGACACGTTCAATCATGGACTCGGTTCGAACCCAGCATCTGATGAACTCATTCTTCCCCCCACTACATATCAGATTTTGCTCACTATTCATCATGAGGAAGACAAGTAGGAATCATTAATAAGTGTGTGTATTATGTTAAGCGTATTTGAGCATCACATATTATTTGCACATTTATTGAATGGAAATGTTTCTGATTCATCCAAATTTGTCTTCAGATGGTGCCTTTATTGCAATGTGCGTACAGTCGATCGCTCCGATTACATTGGGAAAACCGGTGATCGCTGCAAATTGCACTTTAATGTTTGGCTGGTCAACTGCATGGTATGGAAACTTTATAAATCTGCTAGACATGCGGATGATCCCGTCCCATCCAGCTGCCATTGCACGGCTCAAACATACTTTGTAGTGTGCAATTTAACATAATTGCCTCTAGGAGTTGCCAATGGAAATAAAACAAACACACACAAGAAATGCACGTACGCCAGACATGAAAATGGTGTGAACTAACGCACATTCTCACGTTCATTTAATCGATAATGAATCCAAACATGAGCGTGAAATCTGGCATACGCAAAGTTTTTGTGCGTACGCAGCGTTGATACATGAGGCCCCAGCTCTCCATAACACTGCCATGTCTGTGAATTAATGATAGGTGTAATGTAGTGAATAACCCTGGGCATTAACATCCTAGCAACTGAAGGACAGGCAGTACGGAGCAAGTGAGAGACAGAGCAACCTGTGACAGAACAACTAAGCCATTTCCAGTACGTCCAGTAGGTCATCAGCTGTTACAGACTGAATGCGTCACTGGGGTGTCAATCTACAGCAGGTTGAATCACGCAAGTGTCTGAGAATTCAAGGCTGGGAACACATTAGCACTATGCTAACAGACGTTCACACAATAAACCATGTGAAAGTCCAGTGATACTACAATCTGCCATGTGCTTGAGAAAGCAGTAGAACACAGAATAGATGCATTGTTGTACAATGTACATAATGACATGACAAGAAGCCATGATTGCAAGTGTTTTTTATATTACTTTAACTTATTTTTATAGGTTAATTTAGTTGAAACCTGATTTTTTTAGTAAGAGTTTAACTTAATAGTTTAGTCAGTTTGACTGATGTAAGTTGCGATGATTAATTTGATTACACTACAAAAATTAGGACAGCAATATGTATTTTTACAGTGTACAGTACATCAATAGGAAAAAATATTGAGACACTTTTTTCTGAATGTGCTGAACTAATTTAATACGAGTTTAAGTAAAATGTCAATATTTGCTTCTTACTTTAAAGATCTGCAAACCTTTCTTCCAAATTACAAAAAATACTAATGTCATTTAGAGTTTGTTTCAGAAAATAAAAATTGGTAAAAATAACAAAGGCTTGGTGTGACAGAAAATGGGTTATTTCACCAAATATTGAATGTTAATCTCCTCTGAACTATTGTTGTGTACATCGTGTTAAAAGAAGATAAACATCAGAAGTTGTGGCAACTTTTATTATGCAAAACATTTTTAAAATACATATTTATTTTTAACCCAGAAGAAATGTCATCAGTGATTTACAAAATAAAACATTTTAACAAAAAATATATATTTTAAATTATATACATATTTTAAATAAATGATTTTACTTTTTGTGAAGAAAAAACATAACTTTAAATCTAGTAAATATTTTTTCCATAAGTATATTTCTGCTATATTTCTATACACTGTAAAAATATCCATAAAATTAGCAGTTTCCCATATTTTGTGATTCACATTTTTATTTTTCCAGTTATTTCTGCTTTTGAATAGCATTGAGGGGCCTTGATCTTTCTTCCAAAAACGTTTAACCTTGAAAAGTTCAAAAAAGCGACTTTTATTGACATTTTTAGATTATAGTTTAACGCTATATATTATATGGGTTTTATGTAATAACGTTATGTAATAATTATGTAATAAACTGCCAGCACACTTTCTGTAATTTTACAGACTTAATTCTCTTTAGCTTATTTTTATACATTATATTATTTCAGACTACTAAAATGTCAACAAAAGTCACTTTGCTAAACTGTAGCGTTGAATTTCCAACATCAAAAGTTGACAGATCGAGGTCCTATAATGCAATTCACAACCGTAAATAAGCAAAAAACACTTGTAAATCACAAAATGCGGAAACTGTTAATTAACAGATTTTTTTAATATATAATATTTTTATACATAATAGCCCAGCAGAGTGGAGTGTGTGGTTTTTGACAAGTATTTTAAGTTGCTTAATTCAGCTGTGTATAAATCATGGCACTTTGCTGAAGCTGACAGGTCCCAAGTCAAAGTCCTTACATTTAGCACATTTTCACCAGTTTTATTGTCCACCAGGTGGAAAAGATTTGTTCAGTAGCTTCATTAAGGTAATGGCACCTAATGCACATAAAGTGAAAGCACATGCCCTCGACTAACCTCAAGGACAACATATCTCAGAGAAACAAGACTTCACTGCAGTCTGTCTGCATAGGCCAGCGGCCATCCACGTGTTAATGTAAGCCATAATTACCTTTCAATCATTAAACTACACAGAAAAAATAAGATA